>NC_056732.1:665321326-665406326 GCF_019279795.1 Protopterus annectens
ATTTTGGTCACTCCTCCCAGTCCAATCTCATTTGATCACTCAATGTAGTGCAGTGAGATCATTTGGGTAGTACTACCCCCTTGCTTCTTTGACTTTGGACACTCATCCCTGTCCTATCCCATCAGCTCAGTGTTCTGAGGAGAGAGAGAGAGAGAGAGCGCATTTGGGAAGGCCAACCCCCTTAGTTCCCTAATCTTGAACTATCTTCTGTTTCCTCCTTCTCCACTTTAAAAAAAATACACTTTATTCAGCTGCTTTTACTGTAATTGTGTTCTTCATACTTTACCTTATTTTTGCTGTGTGCTCTAAAGTGTTCAGGTGCTTTTATCCTGCTGGATTTATTACTGCTTAAGTAGCCTGATCAAACTTATCTGTTATTCTAAGCATTTTAGCTCTGGTTTTAGCACTTGTGCTTCAGGCTAGTTACTTTACATTTAAGAAGATTCTTGTGGTCTACACTCTTGTGGACAAACCCGTATCAAAACCCACTCTCCATAACCTCACCCAAGCATTCGGAAAACTATGTCTGTTCAATTCCCATCAGTTTTCTCCTGCCAGCCTAGTCGACATGGGCATTCCGAGACAATGTAGCACCTGCCTCATGTTTACTGACAGCCCTCTTCTCCTAGCACATAATTCTTTCACCTGCGAGAAATGCATGCACATCAGTAACCTGGAGTCCATGCTCTCTCATGCCACAGTCAGTACTCCTGACAAGGAGAAGATTGCCAGCACAAACACCACATCACTCACATCACATAGCCAAGTACAACGCACACACACCTAGGAAATGGTCCTCAATAAAAACTTGCCTAACCAGCAGAGACCTCCAAAACATATTCAGAACCATTCCACACACCACCAAACATCACATACAGCAGACAACACACCAGTGTCTCACAAACACAGCCCATAAGGCAAAACCATAAAACATTACGGCCCACAAGACATAACAATAAATCAAACACACTAGTCATTGGTAACTCAATTGTGAGACACAATGATGTCCCCCTCACCAGGCTCGACAAGAAGAAGGTCACGGTCAGTTGTCTGTCTGGTGCCAGACTCCCCCACATCATGCATGCACTTAAGTCTTTCCACAACAAGTACAAGTATGACTCTGTCATTGTACATGTTGGTGTGAATGACTTGAGACCTACCTCCCTGGACTATATGAAGAGAGACATGATTGAACTCTCAGAGTATGTGTTCCAGACAGGTATGACCCTACCCCTAAGCAGCATCCTACCTTCACCAAGAATGATACCACAATACCAACAAAAAATAATTGAATTTAACAACTGGCTTACTTTCTGGTGTCATTCCAAAGAGATCCAGTATCTGCCTGGGATGACATGGTCAACAGTCCTCGATGCTTTGCCAGAGATGGCCTTCACCTGTCACCACTGGGTTTTTGGATCCTGGCCAAGGCTCTCGCCTCCCCCATAGTGCCTTTTTTAGGCAATGTCCCAAAGACAAACCTTCCAACATAAAAGATCTGTCAAAAAGCAAACTGAAGGTCATGCTGCTTAATGCTAGGAGCCTTAACCTGAAAATTGACTCACTGGAGGCCCTCCTTGCACTGGAAGATGCTGATGTCTGTGCGGTCATGGAAACTTGGTTCAGGGCTGCGGAGAACATCCTTGCCTTACCAGGCTATACCTCATTCCACACATGTTGATCCCAAAATGAGGTTGAGAAGACTAAGGCTGGTAGAGTCTCTATCTTCATTAAGGACAGGCACACCTCCGGACTGGTTTGCCAGCATGATGCACTGGAACTACTCCAGGTACAACTGACAGTTGGCAAAACACCTATCCAAGTTATAGCTAGCTATAGACCCCCCTTCATGACTCTGGGCACCCACTCCTCTTACCTGGATCTAACTGACTCCATCAAGGTGCCCCCTAACACCCTGATCCTTGATGACTTCAACCACCCCACCATAGACTGGGTGAACTATTCTTGCACTCATGCACTCTCTCAATAATTCCTCAACTTCATCAGTTCTGATGGACTAGACCAGCACGTCTCATCCCCCACAAGGGGAGATAACATTCTGGACTTGGGTCTCACCAACATGGGCAACTGCTGCACCACTCCCATAGTATGTTCTTTCCTGGTGGGATCAGATCATCGGACTGTCTCAGTTGAAGTTTCAATCCAATCTAACCCCCCCCCCCAGCCATAATCAAGCTAAAAAAATTCTTAAAAAGCTGACTACAACCCTCCTAAGAGAGGGTATCTGTAGCTTCACACCACCACCCCCACAGAGGATGCAGACAACTATGCTGAACAGTATGGCAATGCAGTATACAAACACCTGAACAACTGCATGGACTCAGCCATACCCAAAAGAGCTAAAACCTGCTCCTCAAAGAAACACAAACTTGTGTGGTGGACATCATCTATCAAAAGGCTTTACAACAAAAGGAAGAAACTGCTGTCCAAAGGTAAAAAGGAACAAATTCCAAATAGGAAAAACTCCCTCCTTAGCCTCAACAAGCAAATTAGATCACTAGTGAACACCTCCAAGGCCAATTATGAATCAAAACTAGCCTCCATAACAAAGGGAAACCATAAAGTCTTCTTCAGTTACATCAGGAACCTCCATGGCACAGCCCAGGTGTGTTCCGAATTAGTACTTAACAGCATCACTTACACTGATCCGGTTGACTTAGCCAACCTGCTAGCAGATAGGTTCAGAGAAAACTTCACCCCTGTCCCCCACAAAGGCTCTTTCAACATCCCCAATACTTGTCCCGCACCTCACATTTCCATAGATCAAGTGTTACAGGCCCTATCCAAGGCAAAGGACACAGCTTCCTTGGGACCTGACAGTATCCCAAGATGTATTATGCACCATCTCCAGCAAGAACTGGCTTCGCCATTGAGCACTCTGGGGGAGGCAAGCACCTTGAACAGGATCCAGCACTCTGGGGGAGGCAAGCGCCTTGAACAGGATCCAGCGGAGTGGAGAACTGCCACTGTCATCCCCTTGTACAAAGGTGATGCCACTACTGACACTGGAAAGTATCACCCCATTAGCTTGACAAGTCTGATCTGTAAAGCCATGGAGCGTATTACTATGAATCTGATAAATAAGGACATAGGCCTTCGCCAAGCACTTGACCCCGACCAGTTTGGATTTGTCAAGGGCAAATCTTGCCTGTTGAACCTGAATGACTTCTTTGAGACTGTCACCAAGGCCCTGGATGAGGGAAAGTCAGTACATACAGCTTATCTTGACTTGGCCAAGGCCTCTGACACAATCTCCCACTCAAGCATCATCAAAAAGCTAACAAAACTTGGCATACATCCCTATCTCATCAGGTGGGTGGCCAACTGGCTGACCAACAGGCAAAACACTTTGCCAATGTACTAATCATAGGAGACTCAATTGTGATGCACACAGATGTCCCACTCACTAGACTAAACAAGGAGAAGGTGACAGTCAGTTGTCTATCAAGTGCCAGGATTCGCCACATAACACATGCACTCAGGTCACTCCACAGCAAGTACAAATATGACACAGTCATTGTCCATGTGGGTATGAATGACATGAGACATACCTAGCTGGACTACATGGAAAGAGATGTGATGGAACTCATGGATTACGTGGCCCAGGCAGGTATGACCCTAGCCCACAGCAGTATTCTACCGTCACCCAGAATGATACCACAGTATGAGCAGAAAATGACTGACTTCAACAATTGACTACATTTCTGGTGTCATTCTAAGGGGATCCAGTATCTGTCTGCCTGGGACGATATGATCAACAACCACGATGCTTTGCCAGAGATGGCCTGCATCTGTCACCCCTGGGATTCTGGGTACTGGCTAAGGCTCTTGCCACCCCTATAGTGCCTTTTTAGGCAGTGTTCCAAAGACCAAAATTCCACTGTAACAGCTACAAACAAATGCAATCTGAGGGTCATGCTGCTCAGTGCTAGAAGTCTAAATCTCAAGATGCACTCGCTCAAAGTTCTCCTTAAAGTGGAGAATATCGACATCTGTACTGTAACAGAGACCTAGTTTAAAGAGGCAGAAAACACCTCTGCACTCCCAGGCTACAATTCATTCCATACCTTTCAGCCCCAGAATACGTCTGGAAGCTCCAAAGGTGGTGGTGTCTCCATATTCTTAAAGGATATGCATATCTCTAGACTGGTAGCCCAGCATAAGGCATCTGAGATACTTCAGGTACAGCTAATACTGGGTAAGACGGCAAAACAAGTCATAGCCTGCTACAGAACACCAAACATGTCCATAGACTCTCACTCCATGTTCCTAAGCACCCTGGAATCTATCAAGGTCGAACCCAATACTCTCATACTGGGCAACTTCAACTACCCTTCCATCAACTGGGAAAACTATTCAACAGCCAATGTACAGGTCCAACGCTTTCTGGAATTTATCCATTCCAATGCCCTGGACCAGCTCAATCTGAACCCCACTACAGGAAGCAACATCCTCGACCTGGTTATCACCAACATGGGATACTGTTGTTCCACACCAATAGTCAATTCCTCCCTGGTTAAATCCGACCACAAACAGATCACCACGCAAATCTCCATCTCACCTACAATGCCCGCTAAGGTGACCACCCTGAAAAACTTCTCTAAAGCCAACTTTGGGCTCCTAAAAACAGAGGTGGCTAACTTCTCGTCACCCATGCCAATGGAAAATAGCTGCATGACTGCCAAATCATACACCAATGCACTGAATGAGCACATACACCAATGCACTGAATGAGCACATACACAAATGCATGGACCTTGCCACACCAAATAGAACTAAGATGCTCTCCTCCAAAAAAGGAAGGCAATCTGGTGATCCCCAGCCATCAGTAAACTCTGCAACAGAAGGAAGAAAGAAACTGTTGCATAAAAAAATTAAGTCACAACACTGGAAAACCTCCCTCATCAGTCTCGACAAAAAGCTGAGATCCCTTATCAAATCCACACAGACACAGGACATATAATTTAAATAAATGTGAGTGGTTGGTGCTTAATAGTTTGAGAGATGCAAATGATAAATATGTGTACACTCAAGCTGATAAAGGGGGCAATTAGGTCATCTTACCTATTGCCAAGTATAATATCATGGCTGAAGTATTGCTGAGGGATCAATCTGTATATACTTTGGTGTCGGAGGATGTTGTTTCCACTTTCAATAGTGAATTATTGGATTTACTGGAAAGGGGTGAAAGGTTGGGTTTCTTTACCCATATGGATGTCAAGAAACTTTTTGTGAAAAACCCTAGGGATGCCATTTTTTTGACCATCCCCAAAATACATACAAATTTGTACAATCCGCCGGGTAGGCCGATAGTATCAGGGAAAAATTCTTTTTTGCAAAATGTAGGTATTTTTTTGGACCATAAGCTAAAAGTTTAGTTAAACAAGATTACTTCTCATATCAAAAATGGTAAAGATTTATGTGATTTGGTGAGAGGCATGAAATGGAACACTGGTTACTATTGGGCAACCGTGGATGTGAAGGCTCTTTATACGAGCATTAAAAATGTTTGGGGTTTGGAAACAGTTAGCAAGATGATGGGGGAGGGTCCACATACGAGTTTTATACTACAGTTAGAGTTTTCTTTGACACATAACTATTTCAGATTTAACAAGCAGTATATTCTATAGAAAGAGGGCACTGCGATGGTGGCGTCATATGCCCCATCCTATGCTATTATTTTCATGAATCATTTTGAAAATCTGTTTGTTTACAATATTGAATTTTTTAAGCAACATGTAATCATCTATAGGAGATATATAGATGATTTGTTTTTTTTATAAGTAGGGGTGATTTCTCTGAGTTTCAAGACTTCATGGACAATCTCAACCAGAATAATAATTTTGGGTTAGAATTCACTTATAATACAAATAGGGAGAGAGTGCAATTTCTTGACTTAGAATTTTTTGTAACAAATGAAGGGGAAGTTTCCTTTAACCCTTTCACCAAAGAGACAGCAGTTAATTTTTTATCAGCCGACAGTATGCATCCACCCTATTTAGTGGCTGCATTACCCCATGGAGAATATAATCGTATTTTTAATAATACCTGTGAAAAACACACTTTGAGAGAGGAATTTTTGAAAGTAAGACAGAAGTTGTTGAAGAGAGGTTATACTTCTCATGTTCTTGATAAAGCAGAAAGGGCGTTTGGGAATTCTGTTCCTTTTAAACATAGTTCAGCTGGTAATACTTTGTGTGTGTGGAGGGACAATTTTGGTTCTGTATTTAATACAGATAGTGATGAAAAATTATTTTTTGTCACCAAATATTCCCCTTTTTCCAGACGTCTGAGGATGGTTGTTGAGAGGTTTTGGCCTATAATTGTGAATGAACCAACCCTAAAGAATCTATTTCCCAGGATAATCACTTTTTCTTACAGTCGTTTTTCTAATTTGAAATTGCTAAACATCCAAAGAGTCAAGAGAAATCAAGGATTTAAGGGATGTTATTCATGTGGACATTGCAAAATCTGTAAGAGAGTTCGTAATTTAGATGGAACTCTCATAAATGGGAAAAAATATAAGGCTATGGAGTTATTTAATTGTAGATCCTGTGGGGTGGTTTATATCATTGGCTGTGGATGTGACCCAATTAGATGGCACATTGGGCAAACTAAGAGAATACTAAAAAAATTGTTTAATGGAGCATCTGGGTGACATCAAACATGGTAGGGTTGAAAATCCGGTGGCTGAACACTTTCAGACAGTTCATGCTGGTTCTGATTCTAGTTTATTTTTTAGTGTTCTGGCTAAACCATTCAACAGACAGGGCGATGTTTTTCCTGACTGAATTATTAAAACTAGAGACTAAATTCATTATTAATTATGGCACATTATTCCCCAGAGGATTAAATCAAGACTTTAATACCAACATTTGTTAATAAATGAAGGTTTGTTTGTCTTAATGCTGCAAGAGTCTGATTTTTAGTTTATTCTTATGTAACGTGAGATTTCTCTCTTTTTTTCAAATGTTTTCTTCTCTCACAAGGGGTGTTATTTATGTGCAACTTGGTCACAAAATTTCTTTATATATCCTGCTATTATAGCATGCAATACGTTATTTTATTTTGGGCATACCATGTGTGTATATTCACATGTATTTAACCTCATGCGTTACACAACTTGGATTTGTTAAAAAATATGTTAAAAAGGTGTAAAAGTTCTTTAAGAAGATGGTAACAAGATGTGCATTTTTGGATGGTTCACTATGCACTATGGTTCACTCATTTATATACATGTGTTTTTGATGCATTAAAATTTGGATGGACAAGATAGTGAAGGGTTAATGAGCAATATTCACTGATTGGCACTTTTATAATTGAATAATTGAATGAGTCTTATCAAGCCTAATTGATGTATATTTAAATATGTTGTGTGTCTTTTGGTGTAAAAATGACTTCCTTGATAGGCTGTTGAGTGGAGGTACCGGGAAACACTAGTAAAGAGTTTTTATTTCACCTTGATATGTCTTCGTTTTTCAGCTTCGTTCCAATCTGGGTGTGTTTCTTGTACTAATTAGAATTGGTTGGAGTGTATTTTTGTATCCCTTATCAAATCCTCTAAAGTCAGCTATAAAGGCAGAATTGCGGCCGACACCAAAAACAACCACAAAGCCTTCTACAGCTATACCAAATACCTCCAAGGCAATACCCAGATTTGCTCTTAGTTATTGCACAATGGCACCTCCTATACTGCGCCAACAGATATAGCCAACATACTGGCCGATAGATTCAGTGCCAACTTTACCCCCCAAGAGCCCTATCACAGTACCAGAAGAAAGCCTGGTACACACCATTTCTGCGGCACAAGTAAAAGCTGCAATGTCCAAAGCCAAGAATACAGCGTCCATGGGACCTGATAATATCCCTGGTTGCATCCTACATGAGCTACAAAATGAACTAGGACCACATCTGACTTCTTCGAGGCAGTAACCAAGGCTGTGGATGAGGGTAAGGCAGTGCATACAGCCTACCTTGTCCTGGCCAAGGCCTTTGATACCACTCCCCACTCAGGTATCATTGATAAACTCACCAAACTAGGCATCAATCCTTACATCACTAGGTGGGTTGCAAACTGGCTCACAGACAGGACCCACAGAGTGAAAGTTGCGGATTCCAAGGCAGACTGTCAACCAGTCATGAGTGCAGTCCCACAGGGATTGGTCCTGGGCTATCTCCTGTTTGGCATCTACTTTTCACAAGTCCAGGCCATCACAGAAAGACTCTGGCTGACCAAGTTCGCTGATGACTGCAAGCTAGGAGTCATTATCAACTCCACAAGTCATGCAGACATCCTATAAAAGGGCCTCTCTGAGACCAATAACTGGTGTCAGAACCATGGCCTGAAGCTTAACGTTGAAAAATGCATTATCATCCCCTTTGGAAAAAACTCAGTTCCCACAAATTACCACGTTGATGGGAGCCCAATCAACACTGAACGGGCCATAAGAGATCTGGGCACCCAGGTTGGCAGCCACCTCACCTTCAACTACCACACTGCCACTGTGGTCAGAAAGTCCTTCTATGTGGCACATCTTATAACCAAATGTTTTGCATCCAGGAAGAAAGAGGTCATCATCCCTCTTTACTCATCCCTCATTAGACCAATCATCAAATATAACTCCCAGTTTGGCATGTACCTGACTAGACACCAACAACAGCTGGAGAGGCCACAAAAGTACCTCACAAAAAAGGATCCTAGGCCTTAAACACATGTCCTACATGGAGAAACTTCAGCTGTTCTCAGTCTCTTATAGTCTACTTAGAGTTGACCTCTGCTTGACTTACAAAGCCATGTCTGACCCAGCCCTACTTGAAATGCTACACCAAAAGAAATCTCAATCCCTCTGCACCACACCCTCCAGAGATCACAACCTCATTACCACAATTAACAGAATATGCTGGAGGGACAGGTTCATCTCCCAAACACTGCCCATACTCTGGAATAAGCTTCCCATTTAAGTCAAGCAGAGCACTTCAATGGCCCTCTTCAAGAAAAATGTTGACGAGTGTATGGGTAACAGAAAGTTCACCCCAGGGATCACTCCAATTACCCTACTGGATAGGGGCACTGTGAAGTAACATTGGTGGCATGGCGCCTGGACAATTTCTTTTGGGCTAGGCTGGTAAAGGCTCCAGGGCCATTAGCCTGGTACACACCTATGGACCTATGAACAGGACCCTCAAATTCAAAATAGGCACCTCCACCTCCGATGGCAGAACTGTCACTAGTGGAGTTCCCTAGGGATCTGTCCTGGGACCCCTAGTGTTTTCCATCTATTTCTTAGAGGTCCAGGCAAAGACAAAAGGTCTGTGGCTGACCAAGTTTGCGGATGACTAAGTTGGGTGCTGTCACTGACTCCCCACATGATGTTAACATACTGCAAGAGGGTCTCATGGAACTAATGACTAGTGCCAAAGTCATGGCTTCTAGCTAAATGCAAAAAAATGTATCATCATACCATTCGGCAAAAACACGACACCTACTGATTACCACATCAATGGCAACCCCCTAAGCACACAACCTGTGGTGAGAGACCTGGGCATTCAGGTTGATAACCTCACATTCAACCATCATGTAGTGACAATGGTCAGAAAAGCCTTTTACTTGGTTCATCTCATAAGTAAAGGGATTGTATCCAGAAAAAAAGGAGGTTATTACCTCTCTATACTCCTCCCTCATTAGACCAGTAATTAAGTATAATGTCCCGTTTGGGCTGTACCTCTCCAAACATCTGCACCAACTGGAAAGGCCACTGAAATACCTCACAAAGAGAATCCATGACCTCCAACACCTGTCCTATGCAGACAGGCTCAAATCACTATCACTCTATTCAGTACCACAGAGATTGTTCAGGGGTGATCTATGTCTCGCCTACAAGGCAATCTCTGACCCTGCCCTACTAGAGATGCTCCATATCTGTAAGTCTAACTCCTCATGCACTACCCGTTCAAAAGGCCTGAATCTAATATGCAGTATCAACAAAAATTGCTGGAGAGACAGGTTTGCCTCCCAGAAGCTGCTCCGTCTCTGGAATAGACTTCCCATGCATGTTAAACAGAGCACCTCGCTGACCCTCTTCAAGTGCAACCTTGATGAGTGGATGGTAAACCACATATTTGTCAAAGGGGTTCCACCTGTGTCCCTCACTGGCAGGGGCAACAGGTGCTAACTGAGGTTTCTTTTTGAGGATAAATTCTTGGCTAGGCTTGTAAGGGCCCCAGGGCCATTAGCCTAGTAACATCCTATGATCCTATATATATATATATATATATATATATATATATATGTGTGTGTGTGTGTGTGTGTGTGTGTGTGTGTGTGTGTGTGTGTATACATTTTATATATATATATATATATATATATATATATATATATATATATATATATATATATATATATATATATATATATATATATATATATATATATATATATATATATATATATATATATATAAATACACACATAAATTCATATATATATATATATATATATATATATATATAT
Organism: Protopterus annectens; assembly: GCF_019279795.1. NCBI lineage: Eukaryota > Metazoa > Chordata > Ceratodontiformes > Protopteridae > Protopterus > Protopterus annectens. The sequence goes on from NC_056732.1 coordinate 665,331,858, forward strand.
ATATATATGTGTGTGTGTGTGTGTGTGCGTGTGTGCACATATGCATATACATACATACATAGATTGTATAAGCATACACACATACATATACATATATAAATTGACCCTTGCACATGCACAATGTATCCAGTGATGATATTCACACTTTTTTGACTACACTGCAACCTGGGTTGTCAGCTTGCATAATTCAAGCATATCCTGGTTCATATCCTTACCAGTGAACACTCTGCATTGCACCTTATTTTTTCTAGGAAAAATTGATGGTATTTCATCATATGGGTCTAGCACCAGTTTAAGGCCTTGAATGCCGAGGTAGCAGAAGTGCAGAATTTTTTCTCAAAATAGTCAAGAATCCTATTCACCCTATCACTAGAAAAAGGGCTGCTAGATAGAGCTGAAGAGGATCTCCTGCCAAAATTTAGGGATACCATGGCTACATCAGGATAGAATTCTTATAAAGGAGTTTATTAGAAATCTGGATTTGATAAAACTGGTAAGGATTCCTAACAGCAGAAGGAGGAGGGACTTCAGCTTCAAAGCGAATTACTGATTGTATCTCCCAAGATATCTAAGACTGAAGGAACAGCTGTAGTTTTTGGCTCTGGCAGCCCCATGAAAGCTCTGTAGCTTAACTGGGCCTGAAGGCATTCTCTGAGTTCTCACTAGAATTTCTCCTTCATTTTATGGAAGCTGTTCCCAAAGGGAGATAATGTGGAGGTGAGGCAGAGGATTTGAGATATCCAAGTCATATGTGTGAAGAGGGGCTATCTCACCTCTTAATCTGGGATATCAGAATCATCTAAGGGGGAGGAACTGCCCATCTTTTCATATACAAGATTCCTCACACTTCAGGGATTTCTGGAGCTAACTGACTGGAATTAATGAAACTCACAAACTCCTGAGGCAGTTGGAATAAATCCAAGGAAAAAAGTGGGCTGAGGACCTGCTCTGTCTAATATATTTCTGTCTGATCTGCCCTAACGGTCTTGATTCAAGGACAGGCGATGCACGTCTGGTCTCTAGCAGCCCCCTCATGCATTAGGATTCAAGGGATACTGCTCTCCCTTTCACTAATTATGAACTAGTTGCTGGCAGCTAGGCATTCAAAGAGACCTCAGAGTTGCCAGGTGTCTCAATGGACTAGGTCCAGAAGGACATACTAGAAGTCTAAAATATGGTGGTCATGCCAGACCCCTTGCAGAAATCTGACTACAAAGTTGAGGACTGCAAAAGTGCTTCACTGACATCTGTGCCAAATGATCTACAGAGAAACCAACAACATATTTCGTATTGTCCTTGGCTTCCCATTGCTTTTCCTTGTGTCGCTTTTCTGAGTGAAGGGCACTTTGAAGGAATGTTTCTTCAGGACTTGTCTAAAGTCATGGTGGTATGGAATCATGAACTTATCCTATTAGGAGCAACTAACTCCTAGAAAGACTTAGTGCTCCTGTGGACTGTCCTCGTGGTGAACCGGCTGCAGTGCAGAGTGGCATCCACACCGTGTTCCAGGCCAGGGCAGAAAAGGCAAAAAATATGGAAGTCTTTATGCAGAATCACTTTCCAGCAATCTAAGCAACTGATCTTTTTTAACAATACTGCTATCAAAATCACTGCAAGAGATTAGAAACTATTACAAAAACTTCATAAAAAAAATAAACAACACTCCTCTGCGGGGTATTTATTCCTCCTCTAGCAAGCCAAACCATCAGACTGACACGTTGAAAAAGCATCTGCCCATAACACTGCAGTAAGAAAGCTCTGAAGAAATATAGCATCAGCAACCTGATGTCTGAGTGGGAAACAGTCAGCTGAGGCCAATGGGGGAAGATAAAGCTCTGGAAGTTGTACCTACATACACGGTTTTCAATTAATTAGGACTGCAACAGCGAATACTAGGTTGACCTTTTCATTTTAGACTTTGCTGAGATTGTAAGACACTTGTGAAGGACAGAGTTACGTTACACTATCAGAGACAGGTCAATCTATTATGAGTCACAGGTACAATATTAGTTGTAATTGGATGAACAAGTTAGCTTTTGGAGTGTACATAGAAGCAGACTTTGTACATTTTCTAATATGCACTTTGTTAAGGTTGAGAAGCATCTTTAGGAGGTGTTAGGGTGCCACTATGTAGGATAACTTTAATCAGGGTAAAGCAGCCACCAAAAAAGATTTCTTTCTTATTCTGAGTTTACAAAGGCTATAGAATTTAAGTTTCATGTTAAAATTATCAGTACAATTTTTGTTTTAATGTGATCATGAATCATCCTGGAAAAACAGCTTTCAGCAAAGCAAAAATGGAATTGTAGGGTCAACAGTTAGCTGACAAAATAGACTACATTACATTTGGTAGACCCAAAAGGAAAATAAAAGAGGCTGTCTAATGAGATAATTATGATCCATTCCATTTACCATCAATTATCCTTTCTTTCCAAAACAGCAGTAACATCCATTAAAGAAATTCTGGCTGATTCCAAAAAGCAGATCCTTAATCAATAGGGCAAAGGAAAGCTTCTCACAAGTCTTAACACTGGATTCCTAAAAGGGAATCAGAGAGAGTGAGTGTGTGTGTGTGTGTGTGTGTGTGTGTGTGTGTGTGTGTGTGTGTGTGTGTGTGTGTGTGTGTGCGCGCATGTGTGCACGTGTGTGTGCATGTGTGATGCTATTTCCCAACTACTCAGGGATAGGCAGCGGAGCAAATTATGTCCCAAAGGAAAATAAAGAATGATGGCTGCAGACACCAGAGAGTTCTTTATGGAACAGGATGACCAGTATCTGCACAGAATCTGTGGCCTAGGGCTACTACGTTTAAAATGACCAATGAACTCTGTCATGTACATGTCAGCAAGTAGAACTGCCCCAGTGTTAGAGATACATTAACTAGACACAACAGAACAAAGAGGGCCATGGTTATGGACAGTTCATAAACGTTCTGGACAAAATTCTATAGAATGCAATCTCCGCTCTGAAAGTGAGATTTTTCTCTCGCCCGGAGTCCAGTATCAGATGTAGAAACTGTATTTTATTGAATGGGATCAAGCACAACTTCTCCATGTTAACTGCTGCCTCGGTGATGGAATTAGATAAAACTTCTCCAGGTTGACTGCTGTCTCCCGATTCTGAAAAAGGCTGTTCAACATAGCCCCTCTCCCTCAGTTGGAGAAGCAATCACCCAGCCATCCAGGAAAGGAAACACAGACGCCTTCCTTCATTCTAAAGGGTTGCTGCAATGACTGCTAAGCACTTCATAAAGATGCACAAAGCACAGGACAACTCAAATAATGAAAACAAAAGGCTTCCAAAACCACCCTCAACCTCATAAACTACCTGTGAATACTGTGAATAATATGCATACTGCACATCCAAGCACCTAACCAATCCTATGGGCTGAGATTCAACAACAGACAGAAACTAGACGGTCAATATCTTGATTTGTTTTTTTTGCACTTCATAAACCAGTTTAGATCTCAGAAGTCTATAGTGAGCATGATGCCTCTCATCTGTTTCTGTACAAGGAAGAAACTGGAGAAAAAAATGGCGCCGGTGATCCTTTTCACACTGTACTTGCTTACAAGGACTGTAGTTTCTTGGGGTTGGAACAAACTGTGTCCTGCAGGAGAAGTATCTGCTCTGAATTGATGGAGAGGGTAAAACTCTAGGTTTCTGCCCTGCAGAAACAGGTGCAGAAGCTACTGACCCTATATGTCTATTCTGCACTCTTGGATATGGAAGAACAACAAAAAGCATTTAAACACACCTGTTATTTGGAGATCACTAGATGGTCCAGCATATTACCAATCCCCAGGCTGACTGAAACTACTAACAACCGCTTAAACTTTTTTTCTCTGATTTTTCTGTTGAACTATAGTGAAGAAATCATAATAGTTTTGCTCCCAAGTGGTCTATCATGTTTCCTACTTTATAACCTCGATCCACCTACTTCCATCTTATCAAGTGACATCATTGTTTCAAGTGACCTACTAATTCTAATTACTCCAAAAATCTCTCACTTTGACCCGCCCAACTCCACTTTAATCTCACATTCCTTCTTCATTTTCTTCTGTAGCCACTCCTAATAATCTTAAGCCCCTCCTTGTAGTTTAATAAACAAACAAGCAAAAAACAAGACACAATGTATCTGTTATTTACTTTATTTCACTGGCTACTACATTACACAGTATTTTTTTTTGTACAACTACTGTAATCGTTGTCTATTACACTTTATTATAGTATGATTTTTTTCTTTATATATTTATTGTGTTTTACTTAAACTTTTAAGTTTTACAGCTTTTATCCCAAGGCCTCTGATGAAAATGTGCAATTTCCTCGATCAGTTGGACTTTCTCAATTAAAAAGCCAGTAACTAACTAACTAAATAAATAAAAATCATTTTCAGCTCATTCATTTTTCCCTACCTGATGCTCCTCCATCTTAGCTAGCTTCAATTCCACATCTTGGCTAAAACTTGAACTTGGGTTAAGAAAAAAGGTAATTGTGTGAATTCTTTTGGAGTTTTCTGTGGAAAACTGGAAACCTACAACCCAGCATTCTATCTTAAAGACATTACACCACCACCATCATGGTATTTGGCTTTTAAATATATTAAGTCAAATACTGTTCTCAGGGTCAAGCTATAAATAATTATGTAAAGTTATTCCCTAATACATCTCAAGCACTCTCACATCTACCCATCCTCTAGGACATCTTTGGTTAATGACACCCTCTTAACCCATGGAAGAAATACTTTCCCATGTGGCTCACAATGTAAAATCTGAACAATGAAAGTACTTGAGGGCTATACCTTTTTCCTCCTAGCAGTATAATGGGAATCTCAGTTCAGCGGCAGATCATGGAAGAGCTTCTATTTCTTGCACTTCTTCTGCGTGACTCTGGAGACCTAAAAGTAGCACAGAGTGACTTCACAAAAAACCCTCACTGGTTGAAAACAGTTATTGTCAGTCTTAAGAAGAAGTGGTGGTACTTTCTCTAGGGTCTTCCCTTAGTAAGTTAAACTCTGGGAAATCAAGTCTAAGACATATCATGGAAATAGCTCAGGACTATGCCCCACACCTGGGCCATTTTGACAACTTCTAAAGTAGCTAAGGGTTGCTTCAACTCTTAGTTGCAAACATTTATCATCAGTATTACTGGGAAATTTAGATTGTGTCTGGGACCCACCATACAGCTTTAAGTTTTCTCCAAAAAAGGAATCTTAAGGGCATGCATCAAAGGAGGAACCATCCCTGATGGGAAGCTCTGGATATTCCTAGTACAGCAGTGAGTCCTTGGGTTTGTCTATAACCCCATCTTTAAATCTTGTGACCCCCTCAGTGGTCTGAAATAAAAAATTCAATTTCCATCTCTAAGAAAACTGGGGAGGGCAGAATAGACACAGCTATCTAATGACATGAACCCTTGAGAACAGGCCTTTTCCTGCCTCTCCATCTTCTATCCCCATATCCCTTTCAATGGGAATTAGAGGTTATCCTGCGCATATATACTTAAGGGTTCTTCATCCAACAGCACAGCCAGGAGCACTAATGTTGAAAACACAAGCAGGAGAGTGTAACAACATGGTGAAGTTTTCACAGCATGCTTCTTCCAATTTTTCCATAGACTGCCCTTGTATTAAGGAGGAGGTAGAGTATGTCTCAAAGACATCCACATCACAGCATTTCTCTTCCAAGAGTGCTTCCTGGATATGTGCTCTTTGCTGCTAATCAGGGCCTCTAACAGCCTGGTGATGGACTGATTGGGGGAGGGGGCTGAGTTCTGGATTACACCCCATGCTCAATGAAGAACTCAGTAGGGTTATCATTTAAGCTACTAATAAGGGAGGACAGAATAAGTAACAAAGCTAAAAAGCAATAGTGTTTAGTGAGGGAAACATCAAAAGACAGCTCTGACAGGGCATTAGAATCCCCACCGATATTTTGATGGGAAGTTAATGGCTGAGATCTGGACTAGATAAACAGAACATCTGTGACTCCAAACTAAAGCCATAACCAGGGAACCCTACTTCTCCACAGAGAGGGATGAAAGAGGAAGGGAAGAAGAAGAAAAAAATAAACTATCTCAGGCCAGCAACTCCACGCGGATGAAGGGGGAGGTCAATGATGATTGTTGCAGAAGGACAAAGAAGATCAGTTCTTCATTTTTTACTTTGTATAATTCTCCTTAACTGACTCCTGAAAAGTTTTTCACCACCTGTCCTGCATCGCTTCATCAGAAGGTTGGCAGAAGCTACATATGATGGCCCCCCCATTAGACAGACAAAACACTTCTCGTGCTTATTCTAACAGACAGGTTTAATGCTGTGCTGGCAGAAGCAGAAAATTGGTCTTAATAGCTTATTAGGTTCCCCTGTGAAATTTGGTAAAAGAAAAAGAATTACTTCACAATGCCAATGAAATACTCAGTTCAAGAATTCAGAGAATGGACTGCCTCTAGTCCATGGTACTGGTGGTAAGGAATTGATGTGAATTCCGGAGAGAGTTTTGTACTAATCATCTGCCACAACCCATGTCAGATGTCAAACATTATAAATGAAAGAAAAAAAAATGCTCTGAAAGCATGTGCCAATGGTTCTCTTTACAAGCACTGACAGTTCAAAGAGTAATGAACAGTTGGTTCAAACAAACCCATAAAATGGATTCTTGATATGGCAAACGACTGAGCAACACATTAATTAGGGTTATCTCAGTGTGAAAACTGAAAATTCAACAATAAAAACTGATAAAAGTTATTGATTTTGGATTATTTTGGTTATAGGCTAACAAGTTCAATGCCTGGAGATTAAAAAAGAACAGAAATGGAAAACATAAGGGAAAGATAGTGAAAAAAAGGATAAGCAAATGTTTTCAGTTGAAACCAGCCTCATGGATGACTAACTGGAAGCAGACTAATTTAAGCACTTGGTGCAGGAGAGATGGTTTCCATTAACCTTGGAAAAAAAATAAGGAGATCCTAAAAATGCTGACACAAGTAGCAGAAGGCCTTCTGATGTGACTAGTCATATTACTTTATTTATTTATTTGACTTTTGTTTACCAGGAGGGTCCGACTGGGTGAGTACCCATTTTCAGCAGAGGCCTGGGGAATTGAGCTCTGAAGACAATTAGTAAAAATTACATTAGTTACATAGATTACATTAACATATTACATAGCAATGTAGGACTTTTCATATATACCTGGAAACAATCACTTTTACATACACAATCAGTACAAACAATACCACAGAATCACCATCACCTTTACTTAAGTTATTTAATAGCTACATACAGTGCATTTTAATAGGAGACCGTCTCTGTAAGACAGGTGGACCTTACAATAATACATGCAAAATTCTTCAGTCTTTTTAATTTCTCCAAGTCTTTTGGGTTTCTAATACCATGACAGGAATGGACTCCCATTCCTAAGTCAAAGTACAATTGAAGTTCATAAAATTAGTATTGTTTCAATCTTTGATGTCAGTCAGAAATGCTCGGAACACCCACAATGTGCCCAGTAATGACTCCTTCTGCAATTTGTATGGGGTTACATGTACTGGTAACATATCTAAGTATGATTGTAGATTCTTTTTTATAAGACCTGTTGCTCTTACTACTATTGGAACTGTCTGGGTATCTTTCTTCCACATTGCTCTCATTTCTGAATGCAAATCCTGATATTTTATGACTTTGTATCTCACTGTACGCAAGTCACTGTAGTCACTGGGTGTGATGAATTCAATGATTAATGCTTCTTTTGTCTTCTTTTCATGGTCCACTACATCCAGTTTTCTAGCATCTATCTTTTGAACTGTTGGCAATGGGTGATCCCATGTGATGTAGACTTCATCATTTTCTATGATGCTTTGTGGCTCATGTTTCCAGTGTTTTTCAGCCATGTCAATACCATAATGTTTGCATAATCTCCACTGCAACAGTCTTGCCATATTATTATGCCTTTCCGTATACAGTCCTTCTGCCATTAGTATATCACAGCCAGCAACGAGGTGTGCAACTGTTTCCAATTCTGTTTCACAAAGCCTGCATTTGTCTGTTTCTCCCACAAGTTCAATGGATTTTGTAAACCAACGTGTACGTAGCCCACTATATTGTGCCGCCAATATTAAATTTTCATCTCTTGGTTTGGATTTGCCTCTCCTTAACCATTCCTGCATTTGATACTGATCAACATGAGGTTCTTCCAGACGTTTTCTATACTTGCAGCTATATTTATGCATTTTCCGCATTTCTTGCCTTCTAGTCTGGTCCTTCACTTTATATTCTTTCTTTTGTTTTTGGCACATGGCACATTCAGTTGCTGCCTGATTTTTATCTACTTCTGTTTTGATTTCCATTCCTGCTTGACACTGATATGGCTCCGCTAGATTAAGCAGAGCAGTCATCTTAGACTTAGATTTAGTCTCTTAATGTTTCAAAACTTACACTGCATTTGGGTCTTGTGAGGTCAGCAGATATGTGTGCAGTCCCATGATTGCAGCTCTATACATGTAATCAATTTCAAGGAGGCCCATCTCTCCTTTGGAATGGGGAATATATAATCGTGGTATGCACTGATTTTTATAAATCACTTGATGAGCATGAAGTATCCTTCTTGTTTTACTGTCTAATCTATCCAACACATTTTGAGGCCAGTCAGTCAATCCAAAACTGTAAGTTAGGACAGGAAGATCAAATTGGTTTATAGTTTGAATTTTGTTCTTTTATGTCAATGCTGTTTTCAGGATTAATTTAAGTCTTCCAAAGTATTCTTTACTAAGTTTTATTCACATTTGTTCGTGTTTTACTGTTGATCCTTTATCAATTCCCAAGTATTTATAAACTCCCTCTTGGTCAGGTATCACATTCTTGTCCCAAACTGATGTTTTCTTGGTGCTTCAGTTTTCCAGCTTTAAAGGTTGCTTTTGCAAATTTATCAAGACCAAATGACATTCTTATATCATCTGAAAAACTTTTGAGAACTTGCAGTTGTGCTGTCAGTTCCTCATCTGATGAGCTATATACTTTTAAATCATTAAATCACTGACAAAGAAAAAAATGAGAAGTATTTAAACTTTGTTGTTTTCTAGGAGCCAAATTATAGCCATGGCCTAAGCTGTTAAGTAGACAACTTAATGGGTTAAGGGCAAGACAGAATAGCAGCAGTGACAGAGTTACCCTGGAATATCCCCCTTTGAATTTTTATCCCTGGAATAATAATTTGTCCTTTATCATGGCTTAATTGCAAAGTGGTCTGCCACTGTTTCATGGTTACTGTAATGTAGTCAATCAGTGTAGGGTGTATCATACATTTTAAGCACTCTTTTTATTCATGAATGTGGGTACTATCAAATGCTTTTTTGTAGTCAATTCATGTCATACTGATTCTTCCCCCTTTCACAGTTCTCCCCTATAACTTTATTCAAAAACAAATGATCCTTTGTTCCACATGACTTTCTTTTATTGCCATAATTGAGTTTTCTTCTAAATGACTATAAACTCTGTTGGCATCAGTTCCAGTGTACAGTTTATATGTCATTGGAAGGCAAGTTATTGGTCTATCATTTTAGGTTAGCTTGCAGGTTCACTCTAAAGTAGGAACATTGTTTTTTCTGTTAGCCAGGTTGGTGTCTGTTCGGGGTGTCCCTATAAATAGTCCTTACTAATGGCTAAATCTTCATGCAAAGATGTTAATACTTTTAACCAGAAGTTAGGTACTGCATCTGGGCCTGGGGTTTTCCAGTTAAGAGGCTTTTCTTAACTCTGCTTCAATCTCTCTGGTTGCTACTACATCCCACTTCATATCCTGTACCTTTAAACTTCTTATTCTGTCTTTTACTTTCTATCCATTTATCATCTTTGTTATGTTGTTACATTATTGTTATAACTTCAGTTACATAGTAATGTGCGTGATACTGTAAAGGTGATCTTATTTTATGGACTTGCTGACAGGACAGAGAGAGGAGAGGAAAGAATTGGACAAGTGGTAAAATCTATAGTGGAAGCTAAGTGTCAAAGAGTAAAGTGTGGGGTAGGCATGATGAGGAAGGATGAGGAAAAGACTGGTATGAGAAAGTACAGTGGTGAGAAGGGTGATGTCAGAAGTGGGGGGGTTTAGTTTAATCAAAAGGAAGTAGACTGTGGAGTTAAGGGTTAGATGGAGAGAGAGTGAAGAATGGGTAAAGTACATTATAATTACATTCAGATAGAAGATAGAGAATTAATTATCTGTAGGAGGGAAAATGGAATGAGTAGATTTCTACGTTGCTGTAAGGGGGTGCAGAGAAAATTAGGGTGCTAAAAGTACAGTAGAGTTCTAAATGATGGTCAGTGAGGGAAGAAGACACTAGGTGTGAAGAGCTAATGAATAGGGAGATATAGATATGGAGTTAGCCAGGACTAGAGCATGAACAAAGCCAAACACTGATCAGGTGATTTTTAAGTAGTTTTTTTTTTTTTAATTTGGGGGTTTAGCTTCAGTTAGGATAGGCTGAGGGACAGTGTTCCAAATTCTGGAGACATAGTTGGAGTAGAGAGCGTCTCCAGCGGTACTGTTGAATTTGGATATTTGCAGTAGACTTATTTGAGGAATGCAGGACCCATTTGCTGGTATATGGTTGGAGTAGGTTTTGGAGGGCAGGGCATTTATGTGGTTGGTGTGTCACTCTGTGGGCAGTGATAAGCTGGGTACAGGTTAGGTAGAGGGGGAATTCTAACCAGTTGAGTTGACATAGAGTAGAAATTACACAGTTCTCTTTCTCAGCTGTGGAATCCTGACTCTTAAACTCACAACTGATTCTCAACCCAAACAAAACAAAACTAATGCTTTTTGGGCTCAAAAAATCCCTAGATTGTTCATCCTGGGTTCTGTATGGGGAATTTGTTGCAAATTTGGCTATGTGTTGTAGCAATCTTCTAGTTTTGCTAGATCAGTTTTCTTTAGGTTGGTAGAAATCGGAGAGGCACAGAGCAGGGTAGAGAGTAGATGGGTTCGAGCAACTGATTGTCTTGTAATGTTTGTGAGGTATGGTTTGATTCTAAATAGTGTTCCTAGTTTTATGTGTGTCTTTTTGATAATCTGAGCTAGATGTTTATCAAATGTCATATTATTGACTATTAAAACACCTAGCAGATTTTCTTGGGATACTGTGGCAATTATGGTATTGTTGGAGGAATGGAATTGAAATGAGGGTGAACAATCAAGGGATTTCTTGATCCAAAAGAGCATTAGTTTTGTTTTGTTTGGGTTGACAATCAGTTATGAGTTTAAGAGCCAGGATTCCACAGCTGAGAAAGAGAACTGTGTCATTTCTACAAGTTTTGGAAGGCTGGGTGTAGCACAGATAAGGCTAGAGTCGTCTGCTTACTGAATAATAGAGACGAGGTGGGTGGCAGTATGAAGTTTCTTGGTAAGGATACTTAAGAGAAGAGGGCTTAAAACTGAGCCCAGGGGGACAGCCATAGTGAAAGGCAAGAGAAAGGAGAGGAGAGGAGAGATCTTGGTGCCATTTGAAGGCTTGTTGTCGACCTGTAAGGTAGTTATGGAACCATGAAAGAGATGACGGACTAAGTTTTAGAGGGGAGAGTTCAGTGAGGAGTTTCTGGTGGCAGACAGTGTCAAAAGCTTCCCACTCCTTTATTTCATTTGACCTTACAAACTTGAGCACCCCAGAAGGCTCATAATGAAAATGACCACAACTTATTTTCATTGAAGAAGATAATTAAGAACATTTCTGTGTCAAAGAAGAGATGACATCAAGCTGTAGGCTACCAAACCACAAGAAGACATATGGCAAGTAATACACAGACTATCATCTTGGAATAGCCTCTTTCTGCTCCAGTGGCAAAATAAAATCCAGGATAAGGAATGTTACTCTAGGAAAAAGACACAATCATAATGGTTGTCTTTTTAAAAGTCTTCAATTCTGATGTGTATGATGTGCAAATCTGGAAGGAAAGACCAATAAAAGAGTAATGGCAACTATGCCTTAGATGGAACAGGATACTGGAAAGTAGCATACTGCTGAGAAAAATCCAGAAAGTCCTAATGAGTCATGGATAGTTCCACAGGTGTGACTAAAAGTGAGGCACACACTTGATAAAGCACTACTCTTTCAAATACTGATAAATTAGGACATTCTAATTTCGAGCTTTTACAATAAACTGCTCATTATTAACTGCTGCATGCTATATATGCATATATAAAAAAGTCTTTCTTTCAAAAATCTAATACCATGTCACAGTTTGGTTAAACATCACCTTCAAGACTTAACAAATGGCAAAAGATAACAGCCAGATCTTGTGCTGAGTTATGTCTCCAGCTCCTGTAAAGTAAAAAGTTATCTGGTTACTAGAAAAATGTGATTGTAACACAGAAATAAATCATTTTGGCAGTAAAATGCAGTTTGCCTTCAAGCAACTTTAAATGACTAATGTATTTCTTTTCAGAAGCTTTTCTGATTTAGTATTAGGAAATATGCACACACATTTGTTCCTAAGGAATGCCACCTCAGGTGGTACTGTAGCAGTATGGGACTGCATAGGGACCAACTTTGGAAGCCAATATCATAATCTTCTCAGCTGATTAGTGGGAAGATTAACTAAGGTCTTCTGATGATAAAACTTGCACATCAGTGACTGACACGTAGAGTGCACTAATGTGCAATGCCAGGGTTATGGGTAAGAAGGTAAAGGCTACCAACACTGTACTATCTTAGGGATGTCTCTTTTCCATGGAACAGTGCAGTCATGGAGTTGGTGTAAATATATATGTAGCACACTATATATTATCTAAAAATCCAACACTGATGAACTGACAGAAACTGCAAATTTACCCTAGGCCTAGCCCCTGTCATATACAGACAGGGAAGTAACTAGACTTCAAAAGGCTTAACTGGTCTACTGTCTAGTAGCACCCTAAGAACTTATGAACATAAGTATAGACAAACATATACCAGTGCCAGTTTTTGTAATGAGATTTCTCTGTTATGAATTCTTGGGTCAGATATGTTTGTTCACCCATGGAGTTGGTATATATAAGTTTAGGAGTGGGGGTGTTTGGTGTTATACTTTGTATATTGTATGTTAGACCTATCTGGTGTTATCTATGGCAATGCATTTTGTGGTTGGTTTTGTGTATGGCCATTGCTGTTTCTGCTGTGTTTTGCAGTGAGAAATTTCTGATGGTCAACTTTTTTTTTATATAATCCCTTATATATGTATGTATCTGTGTGTGTACATATATACATACACATACGTGTGTCTGCAGATTATCATTCTTGCATACACACACACACACACACACACATATATATATATATGTGTGTGTGTATGTATTTATATGTGTGTGTGTATATATATATATATATATATATATATATATATATATATATATATATATATATATATATGTGTGTGTGTCCCTTCTTCAAATCCTCCATAGACCATCTGACTGCTTCTATTCTAAGAGAAATCTCAGCTTTCATGAACTGAGTGACCCCCAACAGATTTGCTGAATGCACCTCCTGTCCTCTTTTTGTCTTCTAGTTACTGCATAAGGACTAGTTGTGTAATGGATATAGACTCAAAACTTCACTCACTTATGAAAATTAGGTAGTCCCTCATGTATCCCTTTCACTCCCCCTTGGCAACAGATGTCGCCTATGAGGTTCTCCAGCAATAATGGGGTGTACTTCCCCAAGGAAAAGCTACATTACTCATTTCCTACCTCAGCTAGGCTCTGACACTGGAGTTGTAAAAACACACCAGGTCCACTGGGAATCAGGTAGACATCCTGCCCCTGCATTGTTTGACACACTAGCTTTAGTGTGACAATATATTTAATAGAAGCAAACAAAAATATGTTCTGCTGCTTTATGTTTTTATTTGCAAACTATATCAAAAACAAATAAGAAATATTATTTACCTTTTGCAGCATTTCTGGGAGGAAGAGGAGGGGCATCTGCTGCAGGAGATGTTGGCGAGTCTGAGATACTAGTTCCAAACATTTGGTTATTAAACGCTCCATACGATAACCGCTGTTTATCTCGTGCAGTGGAGAAGCCAGGTAGTGTCAGTTTGTCTTGTGGAGAAATACTGATACTGGAGGAATGGCAAAAGCTCTGTGGTCTAGGAGAGCGCTCTTTCTTGATAGGACTGGGCTGTAATAGAAAGCTATGTCAGACTATACATAGCAATGCCATACAAGCAAGGTTACACACTTACCAAAATAAGATGGCTAGAAATAAAAGAATAATATGTGTCATAAGACATTTGCATCAAAATGAAAAGAAACCCAGCAGTTTGACAACCTAGTAACTACTGACTTTAGTGAAACATGCTGAAAATATTTTTAAGGAGACACTGTCCCTTCGCACCCCTCCCCCTTTCTTTTTGTTCTACTTTACCCTGCCATCCGTTTCTTCCCTCTCCCCCCTCAAAAGACACAGCTCCCTAATTTATTGAGTCCTGACCACAAATACTAGGCTCCCCCATTTATTTCTTCTAATCAGCTGCTAGTCTTACTAATATACATTAGCTGACCTCTACTGTCTTTTAATCTCTTTTTTCAAAGGTCTACCTGCGGTCTACGTAACAGTTCTTGTAGATTTCCTTTCTTAGTGGGTCTACTTCAGAAGACTAAAAAAAACAAAAGACTGAATCCCAAAATACTGAAAACTCAAAATACTGAAGGATGGAATTTGCCCCTTCTCCACTGTTGTGCGATCTTGGAGTTGCTATACATAATTAGCAGAGGGTGTGGGGGGGCACAGCCTCCCCAAATAAGTGGTGCAGGGGGGCTAGACCCTTGCATTAAAAATGTTTTCTGTATTCTGGGATTCAGTCTTTTGGTTTTTCAGTCTTCTGAAGTAGACCCTTCTAACTATACAAACTTTCATTATAATATGTACACTCAGCCTACCAAAAGGATTGTAATTAGATTAACTGAACTAACCTATATATATGTAGTTCTTGATTGCAAAATTACTGTTGTAAATGAATATCAATGGCTTATATATCACCTTGTAACTTTGTAAGCTACACACCCACATGTAAATGTAATGACCACTGTACTTTTATTTTGTCAAATGTTTTTACTTTGTAGAGCTTTTCTCCCCAGGCCTCCAGTGAAAATGGGTTCCTGACCCAATCGGACTTTCCCGGACAACACATGTCAAACAAATAAAATAAATAAGTAAAACTGCTACACTGACTTCTGACACAGTTGGACAAGGATACCTCCACGTTAGCAAGTAAAAGAAAAGGGGACATAGGAATGGTAATACAACAGATAAAAGTAAAATAAAAAAGACACAATTTTTATGCCTTTTTTCACACCTGCATGTGATGACCATCTGGACTGACAGCTCTGATCCTGTCCATTCATTCCTCAGTAGGGTTAGAGCTTATGGTGATGTGAACATCACTCAGGCAGACATAAGGATATTTTTGCTGTACATCCCAATTTTCTTCTACATGCCACGTTAAGTGTTACAGTGGTGGTCATGTACTGGGAACAGGTCTCCACCATGGATTCATTAGCAGTAGATTCTCCACCAAGGCATAACCCTCACCATCCTCCCAAGGAGAGGTATGGTGGTAATGCTTCTTTATTCTTCTGTTACCTTTCCCATCCTTCCCAGCTCCTCCAGCATGCATGTAACTAATCAAAATTGGTTCAAATGAGTACCAGTCAAACTCAACTATTAGACAGAGTTGGTCTGCAAGCAAAAATATCTGACGGGGGTCCAGAGACCATCAGATACTTTGCAAAACAAAATTACAGTAGGCATGCTAAACACTCAATTATCAAAATAAAGCATAATTAACTTCTACAAAATAAATGAAATAGTATATATTTTGTGATGTGTCACTCTAGTCTATATTCAACATCTCAACAACTTACATCTGTGCTCCCCAACAGCAATTTCCTAAGTACCTTAAGTATGCCTGCTCTTTCCATGACCCAGTAACACAATTTGAAGGGCATCACAGAATGAGTAATAAACATTATGAAACTGATCTCATCTAATGAAGCTGCTTGCCCAAATGGCTTATAAGTAAAGGTATACAACCAATTTCTAGCTAAGGTTCTTCTAGAAGTAGCTACTATTAAGACTAACGCCTTTCCAGGAAAATGTGTGCATTTATCTGTATAGCTGACAACCAGAAGACTCTCAACCCTGTTGGAACAGTTAATAAATGGCAACTAATGCTACTACATCACACAGAATATTAGCAAAATCCTTGGTTTCTAAAAACTGTGTGTGTGTGTGTGTGTGTGTGTGTGTGTGTGTGTGTGTGTGTGTGTGTGTGTGTAGGGGGGCGCATTAACATTAGTTTTACTTAACAGCCGATACTTCACAGCATGGTTTTTTTAGCACAAATGCAGTACTTTGCATTTGTTTGCAATAAACCTTAACTTCCATCTTTCTGCCACCCATCCAGCCTTTCTAGATAATTTTCTAGGCTATTCTTCCCATCTCCCACTGCTGCACCTACTCTCGTGTCATCCACAAAAGGGGCTGCTGCTGTTCTTTGATCCCTCAGTTATGTCTGGAACACACATACTGAAGAGCAGTGGACCCAGGACAGACTCCCCTGTGGTTATACATCAAAAAATGAAACAAAATCTGCAGAAACGTTACTCACAAAAGCTGATCATTTACAGAACGAAATATTAATGCACTGACAAGGAAAAATGCACAAAGAAAAAAAATCATAAAAACACGCTTAAAAATATTCCATCTGCTTCAGTCATAAGCAACTCAAGTAAGAAAACAAACTAACTTTTATATGGGGAAGGGGTAAGAATCGCACTCTCTACCTCGATAACTAATCAAGTTTTAAGTTTTCACAACTTAGAGAAAAAATAAGCTTCCTAGATGAGGCAATCTTGGGGTTTACATAAACTGCAACTCTGAAGCAAATTACTGGCAATTGTTTGTCAAATAACTGTGAGACTGAGACAAAATGTTTTATGAAGAAACTTATACCTTCAGAACTTCAAGGACAGGTGTGCTATAGTGTTTGTCACTAGACTCCCAAGTATAGGTACCTGTGCTTGTCTGGCAGATAGCGCAGAGGACTAAGGTGCTGAGCTGTTAATCTACTTCTTGTGGTAAAGGGTTTGATTCTCTCAGCCTTCATTTGCCTCCTGTGTGTGACATTGAGCAAGTCACTTGACCACACAGTACTTTGAGATAACTGGGAATTTGGGCTAGGCTCCTTAATGGTCCCCTGGTCTACATGCCCTGTAGTTATGTACAAACTAATGGAATTACATGAGAAGGATTGTCAAACATGCTTCCCAACAAAAGAGTGCGGATCCCGATGAATTCAAAGATCTCTTTTTATCAGGCCCCATCTATACTCCTTAATGCAGCTCTCTGTTTAACATGAAAGGAGGAAATCAAATAAAAGCAGTAGACCCTTCCCCTTCATGTTTTGGCAAGAGGAGATAAGGACACTTGAGGAAGTACCCACAAAGAAGAAAACACAAAAGCAATCCAGTAGAGTAGAGTAGAGTTTAACTTCATATTCTACTGATTTTAGTACATGATTTAGAGCTAAACTAGGATCCTTCCCCATAGTACCTTTTATACCCAATACCAAAATGCCAAACCTTCTGATATAGCACAACTAGCCAAAGGGAATTTAAAAGTGTTACTGCTCAATGCCAAAAGCCTAAACAATTAATTTTATTTTATTTATTTATTACATTTTTGACTGGGAAAGTCTGACTGGGCGGAGACCATTTTCAGTGGAGGTCCAGGGAGAAAAGCACCAAATGATATACATTACTTAAAGATTTATACATAGTGTAGAAAAAACAGCATTTTACAAGTGTATAGAGTCTAGTGAATAAAGACATTCTGTGAAAGTTTATTTTGGTACTGCAGTCATAAATAGTAGTTTGAAAAGTCTACATAGTAATAGAATAATTCCAGATACTACAGTAAGGCGCAGATACATATTGTCATTTGTCAAGTCAGGATAAAACATACGAGCATTCGTGGATTTGTTCAAGCAGCTTTGTTATATACAAACACATCAGGATTGAGGCTTAATAACTTTAACTTAAACTTATAAACAAACTAGCTATCACACTCACACATGCTCACTCTCTGGCTGCACTCTCAAAATGGCACTGAAGCTAGCACGTGCTTGCTATTTATATGCACATGCTGACCTTGAAATGCTTCTTAGAGGTACAACACACACTATTCTACATCCTCCATCTTTGAGAAAGTCTTGCACTATTGACGACATCAACTGACATGCAATTAACACAAATAATTCTTTCTCATGTGATTATACAGAACTAAATATATACAGACAATTATATCCAGGTTGCTGTGTATTTCACTCTAGGTCTGGAAATATTACCATAGATATGATAATGAAACTTTGAACATGCAAATACTATTGCCAAAAGTTTTTTCTCAATTTGAGCATACTGCATTTCAGTTTGTGTAAGAGATCTAGATGCATAGGTGGTCTGCCTTCTTGAAGAATAACTGCGTCAAGACCAAATTTTCAAAGCATCATAGGAAAGAGTTACTGGTTTACTGACATCATGGTAACTTAATGTAGGTGGGGTGGCAATTTTCTGCTTAAGGTCTTCTAATGCTCTCTGGTGTTCTTCCAACCACAACCATGCAACACTTTGTGTGTCAGCTCTTTCAAAGGCACTGTCAACTCACTGAAGTCTGGTATAAACTTGCCTAAATAGTTGACCATACCAAGAAAACGTTGTAGAGCTTGAAGATTATCTGGTGCTGACATCTCAAAAATGGCTGCTTGCTTGGACGGGTCTGGTTGCAAGCCAGTGCTATTAAATAAATGACCTATATATGTAACTTCTGGTAGTCTGAATTTGCACTTCAGAAGCTTGAGCTGCAAGTTCACTTCACGTGCTCTGTCTAGAACTCTTCTAAGGTTTTTGTCATGCTCTGCTTCACCATTGCCATCAACCAAAATATCATCTACTATTATGGCACAAGGATGACCCGAAAAAATTTGCTCCATTGCACGCTGAAAGACTTCATTTGCAGAATTTATTCCAAATGGCATCTTGAGGAATCTATATCTTTCAAATGGGGTACTGAAAGTAGTCAGTAGTGAAGATTTGCGATCAAGCATCACTTGCCAAAATTAACTTTTGCAACCAAGACAGAAAAAACAGTGGCATTCAGTATTAGGGCTGTGACGTCCATGACTGTATGCAAAAGTTACTCCTTGCTTTTGATCCAAGGGGAGCGGCTCCCTTGCTTATTTCCTAGGAAGTCCGCTCCATCTCAGCTTTTGGGGAGAGTTTATGGCCACACTCTGTGCATTTTCTAAACACTGGCTTGGGGGTTTCAGCCATACTAGGAAACACACACATCCCAAACAGCACCCTGTAGACACTCAAACACACACATTACGGGGAGGGAGTGGGAGACCAGAGGGGGACTACGCTAACTACCACAAACTACTTTTAACTTTAACTTTTTTTTTTTTTTTTTGGATCTGATGGATAAACGTGGTATGGGGAGGTGAAAACGTAAAAGGATGGGAATAAATTTAGCTTAAACTACCGCAAAAAGTCACTTACCAAAATACAGCCTGGAGCTCTGAGACCACAATACGAGATCTGAGGGAAGGAAGGAGATGGGAAGCATTATGGGTAAGGGCAAGGGTGTAGATAGGCATACTCCGTGTACTGACATAAGTAATTGTTTTTTCTGAGCATCTCTTGCAAATGTCAACACTCAAAAAGCACAGGATGTTTAGGACTGTGTAAATGGATATTCACAGTATAGCAGTACACAAAGAATTCTTGTGCAAAAGGAATACACCTCTAAAACTATCTTTTTATGGAAATAAATTGTAACAATTGAAAATAATGTGTTTCTTTCCATGTATCTGGGGGTAGCATTTTGAGGGCTGAGTACATTGTTAAACTGACAAGTGGGTTGTGGGGCAGCAACATTAGGTTTGAGTACAAAATGTAAATCTCTGGCTACACCCCTGGGTAAGGGGAGGAGCTTGGAGCTCGAATCAGATGCTAGTGATGCAGCCGATTCGGATCCGAATACCCACAGGTTGAAGACCAAATGAAGTCAACTACTTCAGATCAAAAAGTTAAAGTAATACACGCATGTAAAACGCACTAAAAATGTTTCACATAAAACATCCCTGTACAAAATAAAAATGTTTGTTCATTTACATTTGTCTTGGTCAAACCTCCTATTTAATACAACTTTATAATTTACATTGTTGTTCAACTCAGGGGTGTTGTAGGCATTAAACAGTATTTGCTACTTGAATTCTTTAAAATTCAACTCACCCTCCCTGTACCCATTAAAATCACTTGGTACAAAATCAATTACTGTGAAAGAATACTTCTTATAATTTTTACATACTAAAGCGTGTTTTGCTAAAGCATTGTCCATATTTCCCATTTTTATGGCATATAAATGTTCATACATCCTCTTTTTTAACTGTCAGTTAGTTTTTCCTATACAAAATGTGAAACAGGATGAACACTTGGCTAAATATACAACATAAACAGAGTCACAAGTGAACTTTCCCGGTACATGCCATACTTTATTACTTGTGTTCACTTCAAAAAAAAGAGTCCTCTCCAATGTACCTGAAAAAATTACAGTTGTAACATTTGAAAGTACCTTTTTGTTTTTTCACAATGATTATTATGCAAATTGAATAATTTTTTATTGCATAATTGCATGGATATTTCACTATATATTGGCACTGTTTTTTGAAACAGGTGTTCTGATGAAGACCTTTGTGTTTGGTCGAAAGTGCTTAACTGTATGAATTTGTGTTGATAAAATATTTGAACATTCATGTGGTGTCCCCTTTGTTCAGCACAGTGGATTTCCTGCTTTATTTTCATTTTTGTATTACTGTTTTGAGGCAAGTGAATGTTTTTTTCTTTAAAGGGAGATAAAGAGCACAATTCAATATACAGACATACATTTCAGTGACATTATATACTTCAGTAAGCAGTTTTATACAACATATATAATAAAGTTGCAGAAAAGGAGTATCCTTTTATGCTTTAGTTTTTTTTTTTTGCTAGTCAGCAGCTAGAGTAGCAGAGTAAAGACTGGTTAAAGAAGGAGAAGGACCGAAGTGACAAAGTGTGAAGAAGGAGGGGAAAAGAAGATTCTATAGGAGAATGAAAGAGGGATGAAGTGGGAGGGGTAGGGGGTACTAATCAGTTATGCCAATGGAGTGAGAGTATAAAGAAGAAGGATTGTGTGAAAGAGATGACAGGGAAGTAGTTGAAGAGTAGGAAGAAGTATGGAATTATGGTTTAGTCTAGCGGTACTTACCCAAGGTTAGTGCAAGGGCAGAGACAGATATTCTGCAGGTGTAACTTCAGCTTCTATTTAAAATTTTTGAGATGTTTTTGAATTTTTAGACAGAGAGGTATGGTGTTCCATGCTTTGGTGACACAGTTTGAGAATAGATGGTCATCAGCTGCAATTCTGGATTTACTAATATGGAAGAGCAGAATTTGGGTTGAGTGAAGGGGTTGATTTGGTTTGTATGGCTGGATTAGAATAGACAGGATGGATAGTTTGCAGATTTATAGATTAGGTTATCAGTAGTTGCAAGATGGCAGTAAGATAGTAAGTGGGGTAGTTCAAGCCAGTTTAGTTCTTTAACTGCTAAGTGGTGGGATTTTGTGGGTGATTTACTGCAAATTTTGCTACTTTGGGAGAGTACTGTTCGAGCTTTGAGAGCTGACAGACTTGCAAGTTGGTGAAAATAGGAGCTGAGTAGGTTAGTGTTGGGAGTAGTAGGGTAAAAGCTACGTCCTTTCTACTTTGGTCAGTGAGGAAATTTTTGACAAAATATAAGGAAGCCACTTTTTTAACAAGAAACATCTTTATTGAATTATAACTTATGATAAGCAATCATAAATCATATCGACATATTTTTAGGTGCAAACATACATCACATATAATCTTCTATACAGTCCTTGTTAATCAAACATTACATAATTCATTCATTTCCTGCCTTCCCTTAAACCTCACTCCTCCTCCAAAACATTATTTTGCATGTACTCTTCACGAAATGACCATTTTCTGATTTTATCAGGTATGAAATAATATCGTGTAAATAAAGCCAACTTTTCTTGATTACCATACCAATTATATCCTTAAATTTCTGAGTTTTTTATTTTCTTTGCCAATGGTTCTAAATAATATGCAAATAACAAAGGGGAAAGAGGACACCGCTACCTGGTTCCTCTCTTCAAACAGAACTTATCAGACAGGAACCCCCCACACACACTTTAATGTTCACCTCCAATTCTTCATACATTGCCCTACTCACAAAATTCCATCTTATTCTGCTGAATACTTTCCCTGCGTCAATACCCACCAACAACAGTGGTATTTTCTTACACTCTGCTTCCCTCTGGGTCATTAATGTTCTGTTAATGAGTACAGAAAAAAAAGCATCAATGTGGAAACACAGGAGTCACAGTTCAAAATATCCAAAGGTAAAGTAGGCAGCAGGTAAAATAAATCCAAGTATGGAAACAGAGCAGTCACAATTCAAAACGTCCAAAGGTAAAGTAGGCAGCAAACAGAAGGCAGTAGGTAAAATAAATCCAAGTTTAATGCATATACAAACTGGTAAGCGCTTTCACTATGGAATCATAGCTTCTTCAGACCCTAATGAAACAACATCTTTACGGCTAAAACTAATAAAACAATTTAATAATTAAAGCTGAACTCACTGAAGATATGAAACCAGCAAAAGGAGGTAAACATTACTTTTTCCCTCTCCTTCTGCCTTTTAAAACAGGTTTCAGGGGTATAAATTCATTTAAGCCTAACCCCCGTATGAGAGTGTAGTTTGGCTATCCACCTTGCTTCACATCTCTCTGTTTCATTTTCAATGTTGCCTAACCTAGCATTCTCATATATAACATCTAACACAATAAAAGAAAACCCATGTGCATTATCTTGCATCTGAACATGTTTAGCCAAGGCATTAACAGTGTTACCTTTATTTAGGTTCATAGATTCACAGGTAAGTACTAGGCTACCTACCCAAGGGCATTTATAAGCCTAGCCAGAATGTGTTGGCTTTCGCCACCCTCTTAGATTAGTTCCCTGTGCCTCTGTCCAGCAGAGCCATCAGTTCCCTGCGCCACTGTCCAGCAGAGCCATTAGTTCCCTGCGCCACTGTCCAGCAGAGCCAGTGCAGTGATCCCCGGGGTAAATTTTCTGTTTCTCATCCACCAGTCAAGGTTTCTCTTGAAGAGTGTTAGTGAAGGGCTCTGCCTGATATATACTGGAATCCTGTTCCAAAGCATGGGGAGTCTCTGGGATAGGAATCTATCTCTCCAGCATGTCCTATTTATCATTGTGGTGAGGTTTATATCTCTAGAGTGTATGGCTCTCTGGGATTTGTTTTTTTTTTTAGGTGGAGCATGTCCATCAATTCTGGGTTGGACATGGCCTTGTATGTCAGGCAGAGATCACCTCTGAGTAAGCGGCATGCAACTGAGTACAGCTGGAGTTTCTTGAGTCGAGCTGCATAGGGCATCTGTTTGAGGCCAGTAATCCTCTTGGTGAGGTACTTTTATGGCCTTTCCAGCTGTTGCAGGTGTCTTGTAAGGTACATCCCAAATGGGGCGTTGTATTCTATGATGGGTCTAATGAGTGATGAGCAGAGAGGCACAATAACCTCTTTTGTTCTAGATGCGAACCATTTTGTGATTAGGTGGGCCACATAGAAGGATTTTCTAATCACCTTGGCAATATGATTATCAAAGGAGAGATTACTATCTACTTGGATCACCAGATCCCTTATTACATTTTCTGTATTTAGGGGACTACCACCTATGTGGTAGTTTGCGGGTATTTTGTTTTTTCCAAAGGGGATGACTATGCACTTTTTGGCATTTAGCTTGAGGCCATGATTTTGACACCAGGTATCCGTCTCAGTGAGACCCATCTGAAGGGTGTCTGTATCAGCCGGAGAATAAATTATGGCCCCTAGTTTGCAGTCGTCTGTGAACTTGGTCAGCCACAGTCCTCCTATGCTTGCTTGTACCTCTGAGAAGTATATACCGAACAGGAGGGGTCCTAGGACTGAGCCCTAGGGGACGCCACTTGTAACCAGTTTAGAGTCGGATGTGGAGCCTGCAACTCTCACCATGTGGGTTCTATCCATGAGCCAGGTGGCAACCCATCTCGTGATGTAGGGGTTTATGTTCAAGCTGGTGAGCTTGTCTATAATACTAGAATGGGGAATGGTGTCGAAAGCCTTTGCGAGGTCTAGGTAGGCTGTGTGGACCTCCTTTCCCTCGTCTAATGCCTTGGTAACCATCTCAAAGAAGTCCACCAGGTGTAGGAGGCATGACCTGCCCTTAACAAAGCCAAACTGGGTAGGGTCCAAGGTTTGGAGGTTCCCAATGTCTCTGTTAATGAGTTCCATGATGATGCATTCCATAGCCTTGCAGACCAGTCTAGTCAGGCTTATAGGGCGATAGTTTCCGGGGTCGTTGTGACTCCACCTTTGTGGAGCGGGATAACTGTTGCTGTGCGCCACTCTATGGGTACGTAGCCTGTAGAGAGGCTGAGTTTGAACAATGTGTTTAGGTGAGGGATTAGTTCATTTTGGAGCTCTTGTAAGACACAGCCTGGGACCCCGTCCGGTCCCACTGAAGCTGTGTTTTTGGCTTTGGATAGGGCTGTTTTAACCTGTGCATCGGTGATTGACGGGGCCCTACATTCTTCTGGTATGCTTAATGGGCCCTTTAGGGGGTGAGAGGGGGGTGAAGTTTGCACTAAACCTGTCTGCCAGAATGTTTGCAATATCAGTCGGTTCAGTGTATTTTGTGCCATTCTTCACTAACTCAGAGCAGATCTGAAAGTTTCCAATTAGGTTCTTGACATAGCTAAAGAACGCTTTGTGGTTATCTTTGGAGTCATTGGCAATTTTTCTTTCGAAACGAGCCTTGGATAATTTAATGAGGGATCGTAGTTTCTTGCTGATACTGATCAGGGAAGTCTTTCCTTCTTGGGAATTTACTCTTTTCTGTACTAGTTTCCTCCTTCTGTTGTACAGCTTGTTTATGGCAGGGGTCCAACAGACTGGTTTCCTTTTCTTGGAGGAGTGAGTCTTGGTTTTACATAGCACGATCCATGCATTCCTGCAGATGCTCATAGAGTGCCTTTGTAAAGGTTTCAGCAGCTTGGACAGCATTGTTCTTTAGCATGGGGGTTGTGAACCTTTCCACCTCAGTCTTAAGTAACGTGAAGTTTGCTTTTGAAAACATTTTCATGGTGGTTTCCTTGATTGGGGGTGGAGGCGGAATGTGGATATCCTGACTGATTAGTCTATGGTCTGATCTAATCAGCAAGGGGTTGACCTCCGGTGTGGAACACCGGTCGCCCATGTTGGTGATGACCAGGTCCAATATGTTGTTCCCCCTGGTGGGGGTGCTGACCAGTTGATCCAGGGCGTTCGAGTTTATAAATTCTAGGAAGCATTGGGCAAGGGAGTTAGTACTTGAGTAGTTCTCCCAGTTTATGTTTGGGTAATTGAAATCACCCAGTATTAAGGTGTTTGGTAGGAACTTCATATTTCCCAGTATCTCCAGAAATGCGGAATGGGGGTCCTGGGCCATGGTGGGTGATCTGTAGCAAGCTACAATTTGGATTGCAGTTTTGCCCATTGTTAGTTGCACATGGATGATCTCTGATGCATTGTGCTGTGCCACTAACCTGGAGGTGTGGGTATCCTTGATGAATATGGATACACCCCTGCCTTTTGTGTTTCGGTCTTGGTTCTGTGGCCGAAAGGCATGGTATGAGTTATAGCCTAGTAGTGCTGGGGTGCTCTCAGGAGCCTTAAACCAGGTTTCTGTTACTGCACAGATGTCGATGTTCTCCATACTGAGGAATGCCTCGAGTGCATGCATTTTGAGGTTTAGACTTCTGGCGTTGAGTAGCATTACCCTCAGTTTTTGGTTACTTGTGCTATTTATGGTGGTGGGTTTGTCTTTTGGGCCTTGCCTAAAAAAGGCACTATGGGGGCGGCAAGATCCTTGGCCAGTATTCGAAAGCCTAAGGGTGACAGGAGCAAGCCATCTCTTGCGAAACAACGTGGCTTGTCGAGCATGTCATCCCAGGTGGACAGACACTGGATCCCCTTTGAATGACACCAGAAACTTAGCCAATTGTTGAAATTGATAATTTTTTCTTTATACTGTGGCATCATTCTTGGTGAGGGCAGGATGCTACTCAGGGTCAGGGTCATACCGGCCTGGGCTACATGATCAGAGAGCTCTTCCATGTCTCTTTTCATGTAGTCCAGGGAAGTACGTCTCAGGTCATTTACACCAACATGGACAATGACAGAGCTGTATTTGTACTTGTTCTGGAGTGACCTGAGTGCTTGTGTTATGTGGCGGATCCTGGCACCTGACAGGCAGTTAACTGTAACCTTCTCCTTGTCCAGCCTAGTTAGTGGGACATCAGTATGCCTGACTATAGAGTTGCCTACTACTAGTGTGTTGGGTATGTTATTTTGGGTTAAGGGCTGTGATTGCGTGGTACACTGATTATGTGAAGTATGTGTTTCATGGTTGGTGATGGGGTGTGGAGGTTGCTTGGATGTCTGCTTTGGAGGTCTCTGTTGCTTTTGCAGATATTTATTTGGAGCCTCCGAGTATGTTTTCATGTATTCATGTGTTATTTGCCGGTGTTGGTTTATTACGTCTATGTGAGACTGGTGGTGTGTTGAAAGTATTACCCTTCTCCTCTTGACTGTCAGTTCCAGTCTTGGGGTGAGAGAGCTTTGCCTCCAGTTTGGCTGTATAATTGCATCTCTCGCATATATTAGTGTTTGGTGGTAGGAGGAGAGGGTTGTCTGTGTACATGAGGCAGTTGTAACATTGCCTCAAAATGCCCAGATTCACCAGTTGGACTGGAGAGTGCACCGGAAACTGCCCTTTGGATATGCCTGAATAGGTAGAGTAAGCTGTTTTTCTGATTGGCTGGTGGGGACAAATAGAGAGCCTTGTCCTTCTAGACAGTATAGGGGGTCTAGTGCTAGGGTTAATTAGTGCTTGCTATGAGTTTTAAGCAAGTGCTTGACTGTGAAATGAATGGTTTGAGTGCTAAATTTGAAGGTTTGTCTAGTTCCAAGGGAAAAATTGAAGAGTAGACTTCGTGGAGCTGAGAATAGTTTAACTCTAGCTAAATGGTGCTACCCGGTGCACAAAACCGCACAAATGCGGTTTTTATAGCAGGGAAGTGAAAGAGATAGAAATTACCCCAAAATGGCTGATAAACTACTAACTTCTGGGCTGAAACCACTCCTCCAGGGACAGATAGGCTGCTCAAAGCTCCCCTCTCTCACAGGTGAACAGAGAAACTTCCTTCTATCCAAGTAAGATATGGGCAACACAGAAACTTGTAACTCAGCCCTGGATTTAGCAATAACCTGAAAACTGGACTATACTAGTTCAGAAAGGCGGGTAACAAGTATACATTTTTTTCCAGAAAATAGAGTAGATACAATCAAAACAACACTTTAAATGCACAGAAAAGGCTATCGCACTTTAGTGTGTAGCCTACAACAGTTAAACAGATGATTTAAACACAAAAATGACTTAATCCAAGTGCAGGCAGCAAATAAGTACAATATGTAGCAATAACAAACTTTTTAAATCACAGATTCGCTAAAAAAAACTGGCGTTTTAGGCGGAATTAGTTAAGACAGCAAGAAAAGCAGAAAAGTGATACTTAATCACTCCAAAGTCACTCTTTTGTCTCTCTGCTGCTGTAGACTCTGCAGAACTCCTGGAAGGCACTTGCTGAGCGGAATACAAGAGTAAAAACTGCGCAAATTAGGGTTTTATAGCAGGGAAGTGAAAGAGATAGAAATTGGCCCAAAATGGCCAATAAACTACTAATTTCTGGGCTGAAACCACTCCTCCAGGGACAGATAGGCTGCTCAAAGCTCCCCTCTCTCACAGGTGAACAGAGAAACTTCCTTCTATCCAAGTAAGGTATGGGCAACACAGATATATATATATATATATATATATATATATATATATATATAAAATCCCTAATGCATTCATGAAACCGACGGTTGGTTTTGCCAACAAAAAATGAGCTGCATTGCTCACAGTTAGCTAAAAAAAATAACGTTCATGGTGTCACAGCCATAACATTTAAAAAGTATTCCTTCCCTGTCTGTGGATGAACAAACTCATTACCCTCTCTAACATACTGACAAAAATTACAAGTACCACACTTTTTGGTACCCTCTCTCCGTTGTCCATAACCCAACGTATCCGTGTAACACAACAACCTCTTTAAATTCACCATATTCCTGCAGTAAAACTTAGGAGATGTGCCAACTAATAATTCAACAGATGAATCAGAAGTTAAAATATGCCATTTCTTTTTAATTGCATCAGTGACCTTATTTATGTCTCTGTAAAAAGTCATAGGGACTCTTTCAGATGCTGTCCCTTCTAACTTGTCTATGTGGGTCACGGGTGGGGGTCATAAAATAAGGTCTCCCAACACCCTTCCTAAGCTAATGGACACCACACATACGTTTAGTTATCTCAGTCGCTTTATACCCCCTATCCTCAAAATCATCCTTCAGGGTCACAATAAATTCCTCAAAGTCCTAGTCTTTGACATGTAGCCTACAGGCCTTTAACATTTGTCCCTTCATCACATTCTCAAACAAATGGTTAGGATGCATACTGCTACGATGGACAGAACTCGGTTTGTAACAGTCCTTCCTATAAAGGCTTGTAATAAGTCTATTACTACCAGGGTCCCTCCTCACCATAACATACAAATAGGATATTTCAGTATGGGACTTAGTGGCAGTGAACCGCAAAAAGTCTGTAGTGGAATGAAGATAGCAAATGTATTCATCTAATTCCACTATGGAGTCAGTCCACACCATAAAACGGTCATCCACAAACCATTGGTAAAATTTTATTTGATGACCCCACCATCTTGAACTTACTAGAAACCTGCATTTCCATACGGCCATAACTGCACTGGTGTAGCTATTGGCACAAGGTGTGCCCATAGCTATGACATGTTTCTGGTGGTAATGTCTTTTGTCAAATGTAAAAATGTTACTCTCCAAAACCATCTCAAGGAGAAATACAATACAATTAATCTGCCTAGCATCCAAATCACTTCTCATTTCAATAAAATCCTTGACCAATAAAATACCTTGCTGATTAGGTATCACTGTAAACAGTGATACAACATCAAGTGTTACCAAAAGGAAACTAGACAGAAACACATCATTCTTGGAAAACTCATACAAATCAAAAAGAAATTGCTGTGTATCTTTTAACACAAAAATATGTGCCCAACATCGGTCTCAACCTTTTCTCTAAATAAATGGACATAGGTTCAGTAAGCCACCGCCCCAGCAAATATAGGTCTAAACAGAGGATGGCTTATGTTCTTGTGAATCTTGGATAGATCCTGAAATAACTGTATGTCAGAGAGAGTAATGCATTTGTTCATCCACACACAGAGAACAAATACCAGAAATCTGGTAACAATCCCATTTAAAATGCTCCATCATGCAGACAACAGTGCTCTAAAAAAAAAAACAGTTTTTCAAAGAGGAACTCATGGGAAAAAATTTTCTACAACACACCCCAGAGCCAAAGGGGAGTGAATTTGAGAGAAGTAAGCAAAGCACTCTCCAGAATCTAAGTCAACCTCCTCCTCAATGGAATCAGAATCTCTAGGTGTTTTAGAAGGAGTAAAGGACCAGGGAAACTAGGAAGGAACAGGCAATTCCTGAAGGGGTTTCAAAACCATAAGGGCTTTAAAAAGAACTTGAATAAAATCATGCCACTCTTTGTGTGGAGCCTTAATACAGGAGACACATGTCTGGTTTTCTATTTCTTCTTCAAAGGAGCATCAGCCCTAACAAACCTAGCGAGTTTCGATGCTTGCCTGACTTCAATAAGGGAACCAGAGACTTCTTCTCTAACTAGAATCTGGGAATCCCCGCAGGCACCTCAAAAATAATCAGTCCAAGTGCTCTTTCCTCATCTAATGCAAACGTAGGCACAGCTTCAGCAAATGTGCAGGTAGTTAGCCCCATGGTGGTCTCTGACTTGGTCATGACAGAGAGGGCTTTTGGCAGAACCGGACAGTCCTCAGGTTCTTAATCCAACCTACTGGAGATGTCCGGAAGAGGCCATACAGCAGTTGAACCTGTAATTTTCTTTTTTAATTTCTGCTGAATGTTGTGTTGAGGGAATACTGACAGCTGTGTAAAGTTTTTGGAACAAAAGTCTGACAAATCTCACAGTGAGCATGGTCATGGGTAGCTCCAAGACAAACAAGGCACTTCTCATGTCTGTCCTTATAGGGAATCTACAACCACATTCACATTTTCCCTTCATGGTTGACATGAAAAAGGTAATATGACCTAAAGAAAAATAGGAGGAAAACACCCCACTGGGGTGAAGGCTCGGTAGCTATATAGTGGCATATGACTACAGACCAAATTATAAAAGTGGCGTTTGGACTGGCAGCAAAAATGTCCTAAGGATTTGGCACTTGTATGTCATTTATGTACCTTACTTTAGATGTAGGACTTACATCTGATGTACTGCACCTGCAGCTTTAGTCTGTTGGACAGATGTTCAGCTATTCTTGGCCGGATACCCCTTTAGTAAGGAATACTGTAACAGTGATACAGGAAGACATTCACTTATACTCATTCCAAACAAAGAATCCTCTTACATGAACTAGAAACGGTCTTTGTAATCTCTACAGATCATAACAAATAACCATGACAATAAAACAACTTCAACACCCACACTAAACAAACACACAGGTTCATAGATTATGAACTAGATTAACGACCACGGGGGGGCCTTTTTAAGCCTCGCTATGCATCCCAAATCTCTGGCAAGTTCTGGTACCTTGGCAAGTGTAAGCACAGGCTTCGCAGATGAAACATTTACAAACAGAGGCCTGAGAGATGAATCATTTAGAGGCTGTCTTTGTCCATTAGAGACATAGGTGTCAAACCACGGATAAATTAACTATTCCTCATCCAGTTGTTCAAGATGCAGTTGAATTGGGTTGGGGAGGAACTTTGCTTCACATGGATGGGGAGCCTGTTGCAGAGAAGAGGTAGTCTCTGTGATATAGACATGTCTTTCCAGCAGGTCCTATTTATATTACAGGCAAGGTTTAAGACTATAGAGCAGGTAATTCTGGTGGTGTTTGTTTTGCAGATATGCAGGAGGTACATCTGAGTGCAGTCTGACAATGCATGCCAAGTGTAGACCTGCTCTCAACAGACTGTAGGAAACAGAATACAGGGCTAGGACTTTGAGGCAGTCTGTAGAGGGCATTGTATTTATGCCTGGAATTCTTTTAGTGTGGAATTTGTGTGGACATTCCAACTGCAGGATGAACATGGTTAGGTACACACCAAAATGGCCACTGTACTCAATGATAGGTCTGATGAATGCTGAAAATAATGGAACAATAACCTCCTTGGACCTAGACACCATACTTTTATTTATAAGTTCCACAACATAGAATGATTTCCTTACTACCATAGACATATGATGGTCAAAGGGTGGATTACAGTCTATTTATGTACCCGAGTCTCTTGACTACTGGGTCGACTCTTAAGAGAGTATTTTCAATATGATAGTTACTAGGGGTGGCTGACTTCCCAAAGGATACTATCATGCATTACTTGGCATTTATGCTTGTGTACAACTTGGAGCTTTTCTCCCTGGGCCTTCACCAAAAATGCACTTTTTTCTGTCCCAGTGGACTTTCCCGGTAATCATATGCCAATAAATAAAATAATTTAGTTTTAGTCCATGGCTCCGACATCAGGTATTTGTGTCAGCCCTTCTTGGAGAATATTTTTGCCTGTGGGGGATTCTATGACTGCTCCTAATTTGCAAACATCTGCAAATTCATCAGTCAGAAGCCCTTCACACTGGCCTTGACTTCAGAGAAGTACATTTTAAAAAGGAGTGGTCCCAATACTGATCCTTCAGGGACTCTACAACTGATTGGTCTCTTTGTAGAGGTGGACACTCCAACTCTAACTTCCTGGGCCCTGTCTGTGAGTCAGCTGGCTATTATCTGGTGACATAAGGGTTTATATCTAACCTAATGAGTTGGTCAACAATGCTCATATAGGGTACTGGGTCAAATGCCTTGGCCAGGTCAAGGCAGACAGTGTTTACCATTTTGCTCTCGCCTTTTGCTTTGGTGTCTTTCTCAAAGAAGTCCATCAGGTTGAGTAGGCATGACCTTACCTTGATGAAACCAAATTGGGTTGCATCCACTGTCTGGAGGTTTCCTATGTCATTACTGATCATTTCTACAATAATTATTTCCATGGCTTTGCATATGATACTATTCTGTAGTTTTCAGACTGCAGATGGAACACCTTTGTGCAGAGGCATGACAGCTGCCATTCTCCATTTCTGAGGCATGAAACGTGTTTTTGGAAGCTGTGGTTAAACAGTGATTACAGAGGGCCTGAGATATTGTTGGGTGGCACTGATGCAGTGTTCTTTGCCTTAGTAAGAACTTTGAGAACCTGTTCCCTAGTGACAGCAGAGGGAGCTATACATGATGGTATTTCCAGAGAGGAGGCATGGGGGTGGAAGAGGTATAAAGTCGGAGCTGAATTTGTCTGCCAGTTGGTTTGTTATATTTTCTGAATCAGTATAGGTGGCTCTAACAATAAGCTCTACACACAACTGTGAACTGCCTTTGAGGTTGCAGAAGTAGCTAAAGAATGCCTTGTGGTTGTCCTTGGCCCAGGAGGACAAATTTACCTAAACTCTAGCTTTGGTAGACTTTATTTCTCCTTTGAGTTGCTTATTTAGTTTATTGAGATCATTTATCATGGTGGGTGCTACATCTCCGTATTTTTACCATGATTTTTAATCCTTCTGTTATATAGCCTTTTGATGTTGTGATCCCGCCAGGGTGGCTTGCTTTGATGTGTTAGTTCTGTACTTATTCCTGGTGGACACAGCTGCCACTATGCAGCTTTTAACATGCTTATGGATAAGGTTTTGATTAACAGTTCGCACATGCAACAGTGTTCTCAGGGTTTACAGGGGCTTGAAAGTTTGCCAGGTTATCACTTAATAGTAGGAAGTCAGTCTTAGAATATTTCCTGAACAATGTTAGCTTGGATTGTGGGTTTTATTTTTACTCCACAGAAGAACATTTTGTGGTCTGACCTCACCAGACAGGACATTACATTAGGGGTGTGCAGCTCTCTCTCATATTATTGAGGACCAAATCCAGTACATTTGCTCCTCTGGTCAGCATATTGACAATCTAGTCTAGGAAGTTTGTGTTTACAAACTGGTGCAGTATATGATTCTCAGTTAACAGTGGGGTAATTAAAGTCACCCATAAATATGACATTGGGTTGGATTGTGAGTGTTTCCTGTAAGCTTAAATACGCGTTATGGGTTTCCTGGATTATAGAGGGGGACCTATATCTTGCAAAGAAGTGGCATGGGACTTTGCCTATGGTAATTTAAACGTGGAGAAGCTTTGTCCAGCCTTGAGGTATATTTATTTTTGATGTAAACTGAGCTTACTCCACCTTTAGTCCCTGTTTGAACTGTAGCTGGTCTAAATGCATGGAAGGCATTATAGCCTTGAACTGCTGGGGTGCTTTCCGCAGCTTTAAACAATGTCTCAGTAAGAGCAAAGATGTAAGCATTCTTTAAGGTTGGGAGAGCTTGCACAGATTGAAGTTTCTTGTTTGGACCCCTTGCATTGAGCAGTAACACCTTTAGATTTTATTTGCTTTGATTTGCTAGGTCGGAAGTATTGCCTAAAAAAGGCAATACCGGGGAGGACAATGCTTTAGTTACTATTCAAAAGCCTAGAGGACAGAAGTCTAGACCATCCCTAGCAAAGCAGAGTGGTCTGCTGACTATTTCCTTCCATGCTGGCAAACACTGCACCCCCTTAGGATGACACCAAAAACTAAGACAATTATTAAAGTAAGTCATCTTCTGTTCATAGTGTGGCATCATCCTTGCATAAGGTAGAATGTTGTTCAATGCTAGGCACATACCAACTTGGGACACATACTCTGAGAGCTCCATGATGTCCCTCTTCATATAGTCTAGGGATGTATGTCTCAGGTCATTTAAATCCACGTAGACTATGACTGAGTCATACTGGTAATTGTGGTCTAATGACCTGAATGTGTAAGTAATATGGGCAAATCTTGGCACCTGATCATCAACTGACTATGACTTTCTCCTTACTTAACTTAGTGAGAGGGATATTTTGATCTAAATGCCAGTTCTACCACATGTACAGTTCCAGCAAAACACACTTACACATCCCCTGCTAGTCAAGCAATACCCCACTAACTACTTTTTTCAACTTTAGAAGTTTCATATCAGCAAAGATAAAGAAATCCTTAAAAAAGCTTCACATTGCTAAAATCTAAGGCCCCCATAACTTACACAGTAAGTTTTGAAAGACAGCCACACCATGCTAAGCCAAACTCCTCATCTGAGATAACTCAACACTAACTTCAGAAACATTACCCTATATCTGGAAATAATGCCTCCATAACACCCTCCCCTAAGGTAACTGCACCTAATTCTCTGCCCACTTTTAAGATATCTGAAAAGCTACTCTAAAGAAATCTACTCACAGAGAGCATCAAAAAGTAAGATTTTGATAGAAACCAGCATGGCTTCAGACCATGGTACAACACGATGACTGATGATCTATGAAGTTATGAAGAAAGGCTCCTGGCTCGTACACTATCCACAGATGTTAAATATATAAGTCATAACGTCCTTCTTGACAGCCTGGCACAATTTGGATTTGCAGAAACAGCAGTAACAAAGTTCTCCACATAAAAGAACTTTTATATTTACCAAAAAAACTAAACAGTTTCTCACATACTGTCAGAATGCAGGCCTCAGTCCCACAAGTCTCTGTGCAAGGGCAATTGCTATTTTCTATTTTTATTAACAAATTAGCAATAAATCTAAATCTTTCCACTCCCAACTGCAATCCATTTGCAGATGATGTCCTTCACAGCTCAAGTTTCTTGGCCTCTCTAAGGAATTGTTTTAGCAAGGGGTGAGAGAAGAGGGGTGGCTCAGTATTATAATGCATTGAAATGGCAGATGCATGAATCATTAACAAGAAGGATATGCCCTTGAGGATCATTTCTGTTAAGTTCTCTAGAATATGAGATAAGCTAGGCACCGTTGTGGCCATCCCCTGAGCCTGACTCCAGGAGCAGTATCTTTTCCACTTTTCAGCATAGGATTTTGTGGTACTAGGCCTCCTTGTCTCCAGAATGACATCCCGCACCTGCTTACTGAGAGATGCTACAGGAGAGCTCATGGAATTAGCCAGGCTGCAAGGTTCAAGGTATGAAGCTCAGGGTTCAGAATCTGGCCCGCCTGCTGGGACAGCAGGGAAGGGGCCTGAGGCAGATGCCATGGTTGTAGCAGTATCAGACTGCGCAAGAGGGGGTACCAGTGCTAGCATGGCCAGTCTGGTGCAATCAGTATTGTTCTTGGCTTGCCCTGTTTGATCTTTAGTAGAACCTTCGAGAGAAGAAGCAGAGGGGGAAAGGCATAAACCAAGAGGCTTTCCCAGGTAAAGAAAAGGGCATCCACTTTCCAAGCTTGACTGTGGGGAGTTCTAGTGCAGAATTTGTTCAATTGGTAGTTCTGAGGGGAGGCAAACAGGTCTACCTCTGGGGTCCCCCACTTGTTCCTCAAGAGGTTGAATATTTTGGGTTCTAGTTTCCATTCGTGTGGGTCCATGAGATTTCTGCTCAAGTCATCTGCCAGTGAATTTAGTTTTCCTGGCAGGAATCGAGCTTGTAGGTGCACTTGGTAGCTCAAGGCTGTGCTCCACAGAGCCATGGCTATTCTGCAGAGAGGGTAGGAGTGGGTTCCCCCCTGCTTGTTTATGTACCACATAACTGTGGTGTTGTCTGTCTTTACCAACAGTTGTCCTGGGAGAATAAGGTCTTTGAAAGCTGTCAGAGTACTCTGTACAGCTAACATTTCTTTTTGGTTGATATGCAGGTACATCTGTCTTGGGTTCCATTTGCCCTGAATGCACTGCCCTGCCATGTGAGCCCCCCCCATGCATAGTCTGATGTGTCTGTTGTTAGGATTTGGGGGTAGAGAGAAAGGGAGTCCCTTGTTGTGGTAGCAGGCCTCTGCCCACCAAAGGAACTCTGTCCTTAGACAAGGAATGAAAGGAATCATTGTTTCCAGGTCCTGAGAATGTTGACACCATAAACGTTTTAGATACCATTGGAGTTTCCTCATATGCAGTCTTGCATATGGAATTAGCAGAATGTAAGAGGCCATGAACCCCAGGGCTTGCAGTATTTTCCTTGCAGATAGCTGGGTTTTTGTGGCCAATAGTTTGAAGTAAGTTGTCAAATAAACTTGTTTCTCCGGAGTGAGGAATGCCATTTGGGAAGTTGTGTTCAAGATTGCTCCCAGGAATACAATCTGTTGGAAGGGTACTAGGTGAGATTTCTTTTCGCTGATGGTGTACCCCAGTGAGGATAGAAGTTTCTTTACAAATGCCAGGTACTGTAATAGCAAGTCCTGGCTTTCTGCCTGAATCAGACAATCGTCCAGGTATGGGTAAATTTGAATATTTCTCTGCTTGCAAAATGCAATGGCTGGAGCTAGACACTTTGTGAACACCCTGGGTGCAGTAGGTAAGACAAAGGGAAGTGCAGAGAACTGAAAGTGCACGGATCCCGCCCTGAAGCATAGGTACTGTCTGCAGGATTCTCTTATTGGGATGTGCAGTTAGGCTTCCTTTAAGTCTAGCGTTGCCAGACAGGCATCCTTGGCTAGTATAGGAAGAAGCTGTTGAAGAGTTAGCATTTTGAATTTTGGAACCACCAGAAAGGTGTTGAGAATTGAGAGGTCCAGGATAGGAAGCCAGGAGTTTTTTTTTTCTGGGTACCAGAAACAGTCTTGAATAAAAAACCTTGTCCCCTTAGTTCTGCTGGGACAGGCTGAATAGCCCTGATACTGAGAAGGGAGAGAACCTGTTGTTGGGCATCCACCCACTGATTTGGGGGGAGGTCTGGCCAACCATTTGGGGTTGGTAGTGTGTGGAAGTGGAGTCTGTATCCTTGGGAAACTATGTTCAAAACCCATTTGTCCTGGGTAATGAGTTCCCAGTTTTTTGCATGCAGGGCAAGCTTTCCTCCTAAGCAAGCAAGTAGTTGAGCAGGGCTTGGAAGGGTTAAGTCATTGTGCCATTTTTCCATAGGGGGGTGGCTTACTACTCCCTGCTTTGGAAGTGGGAGCCCCCCACTGCTTAGATCTGTGCATAGCCTGAGACTGAAGTCTTGGAGGTCTTCTGTTCCTGGGTTTGGACTGAGAAGGCCTGGAAGGGACTGGAAAGGACCGGTTCTTTGAAGGCCAATGCCTACTGAATATGGGAGGCTGTACTTGTAGAAAATCTTTAACAGTTTGCATAGATTTAGCTTTTTCCTCCATCTTTTTGAGGACTTCCTCTGATTTGTTGCCAAAAAGGCAGTCTTGGTTTAAGGGTGCATCCAGTAATTCAGCTTTAACATGATCTGGTAGGTTTTGTTCCTTAAGCCAAGCATGCCTTCTAAGTACAGATCCAGTGACAGCAGCCCTGCAAGAAGCTTCTAAAGCATCAAAACCACATTGCAAAGTATGTTTACCAACTTGTTCTGCAGAATGCATTAAATCTTGCAAGTTTTTTCGGCACAGTCAGGAAACAACATCATTTTCTGTTTAAGTAGTCCCATAATATGCTGCTGATACTTTAACATATGAAACTGTCAATTTAGAGCCCTAATGGCCAAAGTAGCAGAAGTGTAAACCTTCTTACCCCATCTGTCTAAGGCTCTAGAATCTTTATCAGAAGGGGTAGGGTTTTTGGCTGCATTAGCCTTAATGCCTTTTGGTCCTTGGGGATATAGTCTCTGGACCCGCAGTAGGAGTCTTAAAGAGGAACTTGTGAGAGTCAGGTACTCTATAGTACCTGTCAGGTTTTCTGAGAGCTGGAGGTAAAGTGTCTGGGGTAAGGCTAGATTCCATGAAAACATCATCTACAATAGCCAGAACAGGAGGGATAGCTAGAGGCCTGTGTTGAGGCAGGAGTAAGAATTCCCGAAGTCTCTTTTTGGACTCAGAATAGTCCTGGCTTTCCCAGTGGAAATGCTCCCTAAGGGTATGCAGAGTTTCACCAAAAGAAAAATCTTCTGGAGGAGAAGCAGAGGGAATGGAATCCTCTGCATCAGAATCCTTATAAGTAGATAAGGGCAAATCCTAGTAATCAGGAGCAGAGATATCAGATTCCTGATCAGAAGAATCAGAAAGAAAATTGGTTCTAGGCCTCTTAGAGGGGGAAGGCTGTCTTCTGCTAATTAAGGTAATAAGGTCTTCAGCCATTCTAAGCATTTGGTTTTAAGGCATATGGGCCTGAGTCATCGGTTTTCTAGGCGTAGTGTGAGTTTTAGGCCTAAGGAATTCAGTACTTCTAATTGGAAATGATGCTGTCGATTTAATATGAAAGTCTGTAGGCCTGAATACACCCTCAGAAGCTGGTGCCTGCACAGCGGCTCCAGACCCATCAAAGGTAGAGACATCCGCATGTTCCATAGTCGAAGAAGTATCTCGCGGCATACCGGAATCCAAATGTGTCTCAGTAGAGGCCTGCGAATCTGTAGTAGTGGGTATCAGGGGCTGCAAAAGCGCCTCGCTGAGTACCGGCGGACTGGTGGCTAGCTTAACGGAAGCACCGTCGGCAGTTTTGGACCTATGCAGTCTGTCTCTGTCTTTATCCTTATTTTTTTTTTTTGGAAGATCGATAGTGGGATGGCTTAAGGAAGCCATTTCGGAGTGCAGAGATCAAGAAACAAAAATAGCCCAATGACGACTAATTCAGCCGCTGACCAAGGCACAAAACCGACAGTGAGGGACGTCGTGGTCTGGGCCTAAACAGGTGATGCAGTAAGAATGAAAATCTCTATGAGGTATTTGCTTTCCACAAGCAAGACAATTGTTAATTTTTTCTGACATCGGTTAGAGCAAGAAAAAAGGATCCCCAATGGGGTACTTATCTTTTTTGAAGACTTCGGGTCTGAAACTCGAAAACGAAAATTTTAGGAGTCGGCCAACCAACACTTGTGAACTGCTTCTGCTTCTGGCACTGCACAGCAAGAAAGACTGATGTAATGGTGTCGTCTGCATGTTTTATACCCCTGACGTCATGGAAGAAGCAACAGCATCCAACACAGAAATCCGAAGACTCTGGTATTCAGGCCGGCTGAAAGCTACCTGCAGGCAGATAACCCAAATATGATGACTGCAACAGTGAAACATGACGAACATCTCCCAGTTACTGCAAGAGCAACCAACAACTTAAATTATCTAACATTTAAACCATTAAACTGTGGTTAGTCATCCATTAGCCATAAAAATACATAAAAGCCCCAAATCATCTCTTAGACCAGCTAAGGCAGATAGACATTCATTTTTGTGACCATTCAATAAAGCAATGGGAGAAAAATCCTTTACTAAAATTTGCCCCCACAGCATGGAATGCTCTCCCTCAAGAAATAAATGGTATTAGAAAGTTCTCAGCATTCAAACACGAGAACATACATTCATCTGTTTTCAAGACAACAGTTGAAAATATAGAAACAGTTGTAAGGAGAGTGCAGAGTTGAAAACTTACTTGTGCATGAACTATTCTATCACTGAAGTGCTCTGATTACATTGCTGTACAAACCACATTATAATCTGTACAATAAATTTAAATACTGTATATTATATGCATCCATTTGTAAAATGGAATTTAACTGCATTTTATTTGTAAGACTTTAACTATATTCTTAATGTATTTTTAGCAATAACACACGTCTTTCAACTGTATCGCTCATAAGTAACAATATCTAATGTTCAAGATGTCCTTCTACAGTACTGTTCAGATATATGTAACAAAGAAGCCAAATTCAATACACACATGTAACAATGACGTCTACTTTATCACCATATGAATGTAAATTGTCAGTCCCAAATCTCTGTGGTCATGGCTGAAAATGGTCCATGACCCAGTCCACCTACCCAGTTAAAGCCACAATAAAATAAATACATAAATTAAGTCAAAAATGTCTTCCTGGACCAGTGGATCCAGTGGCAATTGTGTGAGGTGATTAATGGTAATTAATGGTGCAGTCAGAGTATTAGTGAGCTCTTGAAATTCAGCCAGAGAAATTAATTAGTTTATTCTTTTGTAGTACTGAGCATTTTTGATCCCTTGTACCAGTTAAAGAAATGAAATGAAGGAAGCCAGACTCCTTAATCATGATATACATTGCCCTCCCCAGCCACCAAAATACATAAAAAAAAAAAAAAAAAAAACTTACTCTCTTAGATCAGCTAATGCAGGCACACATTCATTACTGTGACCTTCGTTCAGTAAAGCAACTGGAGAAAAATCCTTCACTTTCTCACCTAGTTTAACCACTGGAAATTCCTCTTTACAAGAAAAAATGGAATGAGGTGCTTCAGTTTTCTGAGTGACACTTACCCTGTTCAGGTAAGCTGCCAGTGCTTCACAGAGAAAGCTGGGAGATCAATGGACTGGCTTAAGGGCAATGTTTATAATAACCACCTTCAGGAAAGAACATAAAATAACCTTAAGAGACATTTGGTCCTTGAGAAAGAAAAATCAATAGGGTTCTTTACAGATAAGGATCTGCAGCTTAGAAATCCTACAAGCAGCAGATGTGACGGTCAGCAACAACAGTTTTCCAACACATGCGATTCAAATCCAATGAACCAGGTGACTCAGACTAAGGATGACTTGGTTTATAGGTGGTTACTAGGCTACTGACCCGAATGTCTTTATAAGCCTAGCTGTGTGTACCCCGTATGATACTAGAGAAACACAATACAAGGTTTATGCCTAAAAGCAAGATCTTAGTTAGCAACCACTGTCCATATCTAGGAGAGTCACAGGTGAAATCCCTGGAAAGAATTTACGGTTTCCCATCTAGTCATCCAGGCTACGTTTAAACAGGGTCATAAAGGGGATCTGCCTATTCCAGAGGCATGGCAACCTCTGAGAGACATACCTGTTTCTCTGGCAGCTGCTACTTATGTCTCAGGCCAGGTTAAAGTCCCTGGAGCAAGTGACCCTTGTCCCATTTGACTTGCGGATTTGCAGCATTTCCATTAGTTTTGACTCTAAGATTGCTCTGTAGGCCAGGCATAGTTTCTTCAGTCTGTAAATGTATGACATGTGCTGGAGACCCTCAGCTTTCTTGGTTAGAAATCTTTGAAGTCTCTCAAGTTGCTGCAGTTTCCTGGTAAGGTACACACCAAAGGGAGTATTGTACTCAATTACTGGCCTGATGAGAGTCGAGTACAGGGAAGTTATGACCTCTTTCACTCCTGAGGCAATGCCCTTGGTAATGAGGTATGTAACATAGAATGCCTTCCTTAGCACAGTAGACACATGGTGGTCAAAGTTTAGGCTGCAGTCAACTTGCGTTCCCAAATCTCTCACTACTGATTTGTTACTTAAGGTATTATTATTTATATGATACTCTGCAGGGATATTGTTTTTACCGAAGGGGATAATAATGCATTTTTTAGCATTGAGTTTTAGACTACGGCTGTGGCACGAATCATTGGTTTGTGCAAGTCCCTCTTGAAGTATATTGACATTATTTGGGGATTCAATCATTGCCTCTAATTAGTAGTCATCAGCAAACTTAGTCAGTCACAGCCCTTCTGTTTTGGCCTGAACTTCTGAAAAGTATATTCCAAATAATAGGGAGCCCATCAGCTACTCCTGTGGAAACCCACTGCTGACAGATCTGCTGGTTGAGGTAAAGTCCACAACTTTGACCGAGTGTGATCTGTCGGGGAGCCAGTTAGCAACCTACCTGACAACATAATATTTGGTTGCCTTGTAAGAAGTCTTTCTTGAGACTTGAACTTGAATGAAATAGTATTCAGCTGGGAGAGATTATCAATGATGCCCGAATTTGGGATTGTGTTGAAGGCCTTGGCTAAGTCAAGGTAGGCTGTATGCAC
Organism: Protopterus annectens; assembly: GCF_019279795.1. Lineage (NCBI taxonomy): Eukaryota > Metazoa > Chordata > Ceratodontiformes > Protopteridae > Protopterus > Protopterus annectens. The sequence continues at coordinate 665,374,016 of NC_056732.1, forward strand.
AGATTTGTCTTTATCTATGGCTCTGGTGACATTTTCAAATAAGTCTACCAGGTTTAGTAAGCATGGCCTCCCTTTGACAAAACCAAACTGTGTCGGACCAAGGGTTTGGAGATCACATATACCCTTATTTATATGGTCCATGATGATTCGTTCCATGGCCTTACAGTTAAGGCTGGTTAAGCTTATGGGTCTGTAGTTCCCAGGGTCTGCTGCTGTACCTCCTTTATGACGGCAGATGATGACTGCTGTTTTCAACTCAGCAGGAACAAAACCAGTACTCAGACTGTGGTTGAAGAGGGTACCTAATGGAGTTGCTAACTCATGTTTTAGACCATTTAAAATGCAACCTGGGATGCCATCTGGTCCCATAGAGGCTGTGTTTTTGGCCTTAGAGAGAGCATTAATGACTTGCACTTTGGAGATGCAAGGTGGGGAAGATGTAGACGGAAAGGTGTGTGGAAAATTTGGAGTGGATGGAGTGAAATCTTTGCCAAACCTGTCAGGTAATAGGTTAGCTATTTTCATCAATGTGTGTGATGCCATCCACAGCTAGTTCAGTACACATCTGGATCCTACCTTTTAGGTTACGGATATAGCTGAAGAATGCCTTATGGTTATTCTTAGTTATGGTTGCTAAAGTTTTTTGAAGTTGACCTTAGGGGATTTTACAAGTTGTCTTATTTGTTTGTTCAAGCAGACGAAGATGTTCTTCCAGTGCTGGGACCTCTTTTTTTTATTCTGAGAGCAACTTCTTCCTCTTGTTGTACAACTTCTTAATGCTAGATGACCACCAGGAAGGCTTGTTTTTTTCTTGAGGATCTTGTTTTGATACTATCAGGTACAGCTGTGTCAATACATTTGTATAAGTGTTTGTACAGGCATTTGTGTATACCTTAGTATAGTTGTCAATGCCACCTGTGGGAACAGGAGCTTGAAAGTTATTTATGCCATCCCTTAGGAGGGTATAATTAGGTTTGGTGAATTTTTTTAGCCTGAGTTCATCTAAGTGTTAAAGCTACTTCACATGTGACTGATTTGTGATCAGATTTAACCAGTAAGGGTCCTATACTTGTGGTGGTGCAATGGTCACCCATGTTGATGAGGACCAGGTCAAGAATATTTGAGCTCCTTGTGGGGTTACATACTATTTCATTCAAGTTCAAGTCTCAAGAATGACTTCTTACAAGACAAACAAATATTTACAACCTCTTTAAAGAGTAGCCTAACAATCTTGTCATGATGTGCACAGCTTCCTAAGACATGCACCCTGACTGCAAAATACTGGAAATGCAAGCTAGATAAGTTAGAACCCACAAGCAAGTTAAAAGAGTTAGGTAAATGCAAACAGTGAACACATCTATGCCCAAATGGAGAACCTCTTCCACACAGCAGAGTAAGTCTGACATGTGGAAGATTTTTAGTGACCTAACATCTCTGAAATTCCTACTGACAGACAACATGATGGCAAAGGATATAAAGGACAAGCCAGGTTTTGAGGTGGATCTGGCTGTCAAGCTCAGCTGAGAAGGATTTCCTTGACAAACCACAACGGTTTCCTTTACAGTCACAGACCTCAGGTCTGAAACTATATACTTCTGGGCTGCCATAGGGCAACAAGGTTGGTATTTTGTCTCCGAACACTATAAAGCATGGGTAACGTGGTAGGAAATATGCCTCACAACTCCAAGGTATGTGGTTCAATCCCAGCTTCCTGTCTTTTTCACTTTAGCCTTTGCATGATTTCCTTGTACCTGTACATGTACTATTTTGTCCTGAAATGCAGCTTGTGAAGGAATGTTGAAATGGTGCATCTGAATTTTCCCTGCCAAGGAACAGAGCATTTTCTCATCATCAGTCTATCCTGCCTATTGAAATCAACAACACAGGAGGAGAATTGAATTCTCTTATGTACTGAATAAGTGACCTCCAGGATGCCCACTCTTGAATGACCCTAACCAGACATGAACGACAGGGCTGAAACTGTGACTCAGTGGGTCCACTGGCACATTCATTTTCTCCACCACATGAAAGGCTATTTGACTGATGCCCTAGATTGTTGCCCATTATCAGGCCTGAAATACTTCACTGCACAATGATACATGTAAATGTCATTGTGTTCACATACCATCACTTGGTCTGTATTTCTAACCAAAACAGAAAGTCTCAACTCCCTTTCAAGAACTTTTACAGTGAGAAATTCTACAGCTGGTGTATGCAAAGTCCCTATTCTTGGGAGGTCTATATTCCTTGAACAATGAAGGAGGCACACATGAGGTCCTGATCAATCAGCTATATATGCTTCCAGTCTAAAGACCTGCAATCAGTTCTGCTGCAGGATGTGAAGGCTCATGCCAAGATAGAAGAGAACTGTCCACCACTTTTGGTATTGGTGAAAACAGTATGGCATGAAAAGAGGTCCAAAAGGGAATTGATGGCCTTTTAACCTATGATACCTCCCACTTCACTGCAACACCAGTATCCACAGGTGTGCAAATAGCAGCATGAAGACCACAGTTGAAATTAGTCCAAGAAGCACACAAGGATCACATCCTTGATCCTCCCTGGTGTCCTCAGTGAGGATGTAAAAGACATTACTCTCCATAAAGGATTGGCACTGTATAATGTTCAACTCTGCACTGGAAAAAAAAAACACTGAGTCTAGAACAGCAAGTACTTCTTCCATTCAATGGACCTCCCCAAGGTCTGCAACCACAGAACTTTTAAAGCCATGGATGCTACCAAGGAATCCCACAAGAGGGCCACAAGGAAACAGTACTTAAAAGGAACACTTCAGGGACCTCCTCCCATAATGTCTTTCCCACCACAGACAGTACCCTTGTAAACAGTGTAGGACAAACCAAGCTGCAACACTCTGTACTGAAAGTAATGTGCAACCAGAGTGAATAAAAAATCTCTTCTGCAGACCCCAGACAACTTTGTGCAAAAAAGAAAGCATCAAACCTGCCCACTAACACTATCCAGGTAATCTGCGTATGCAATTATCTGGAATCTGATGTACAAGATGATCAAAGTGAAGTTACTGTCATCACTGGTGGGAGAAAAACTAACAAGATGTTTAGAACAAGGAAAATGATACAGTAGATACTTCTGTTTTTCCTTGAATGATTAATTCCACTTACTCTTACTCAGTAGAGTACAGGTTTGTTACAGCAGATCTGATAAAAATGTCTGGTCCTTGAGCAGACTCATTTCTGGAGCAAAATACAACAGTTTTAAGTTGCAGCTGTTCATGACAATGTCCAAATACAACTGGTTCATGACAGTGATTATGCATTTCCCACCAAGAATCAATCAAGAGTTTGATACCTCACAGTTGGGCCACAGGCCCTAGTGTTGAATAATCAAGGGCACCTTCTCAACTAGTACTTTCTAATGGACCTGGGGGGGGGGGGGTAGCTAGATAAAAAAATCAGCCATGTGTACCCAGCTACTAAAATTTGCCCTGGAGCCATTTTGTGAGATTAGGCATTAAAGTTCCAGACATGAACTGGTCTATCTAAGAATGGGAGTGGAAGCACCTGGAATAACCACCCCAAGTTGAGAGCTAGGAAATGTACTAGCTATCAACTTGGGGTGAATATTCCCAGTTGATAGCTAGTACATTCCTAGCTATCAACTTGGGGTGGATATTTCAGTTGATAGCTATGAATGTACTACTGTTCCTGGTGTCTGGTCTATTCCCACAGCTGAACAGAATGCACTCAAATCCTCAATTATTAGAGATTAGTTTCTTACCTCTGAAGACATGAAGGCTGCGTAAGATGCAGACTTACTTATTTGATAAATGCACCTCATTCAGTCCTCCAAACAAAGTTGCCCCCCAGTAAAAGAAATTTTGGCCACCCCATCAAACCAAGACAAATCCTTTCCTGCAAGACCCACTAGGAACTTCCTTTTGCCATTTGATGCAGGATTCAGAAGAGTTTCAAAAGTCACAAAGAACACAGAAGAGAAGCGCACGGGAAAACAGGAACTACCGATGACTGGTAGGTACTGGGGATGAGCATGACTATATCATGACATGTGTTGCCATGAGCAAGAGGCTGCATCTACGCAAAGGAACTCCTTAAAAAAAGGAAGCTGGATTCAAATTTGTGGTTAAGGATGGAGCCAGCCATATGATTTTTCAACAAGGTTCTCAATATTAGAGCTGCATTTTACAACAGTTTTCAAGCCCTCCAACTCAACTTACTCATGTACGCTAACCCTAAGTCTGCCCCTACTCCTAACCCTACATATTATATTACTAAAAACCCTTTCCCTAACAGTACCACTACCAAGATGACACATGATCTAGGTTTTATAGGTTTTACAGTTGTCGTGTAAAATACTGGATTTTTTAGTTGGATTGAGTTTTTCAGTATTTTGTGATTTGACATTTTGAGAGTTCAGTGTTATGTGGTTTTGGTAAAATGAAGTTCTGCTTTTTCCCCCTCAATGAAATGAGAATTCAGTCAAGTGAACCATCGTCTTAAGTGATCATTATTTTCAATCTACTGCAAGACCACAGTTGTGCAAGCTGTTTCACTCTTTAAAGCTATACTTTTTTTCTATGTCAAGATGTTGTATGACAGTGGAGTTAGCATATATAGTTAAGGGGGGTGTTGGGTGCAAAGCACCCTGTATATGAGGTGGGGGGGGGGGGCATGCCCCCTTACAAAACATGTTTTAGTGATTTTAACTTAAATGTTCCATTTTGGGCAGTTTGCCTCAGGCGGACTATTTCTTGACAGCCTAACTTAAAGAGTTTTAACAGCATAACACACACTTTATTCAAATTAGTTAACAAATCTGCATAAAAATATAAAATACAACCTCATTAAGGAAAGTCACTTTTAAGCTACCTATTTAAATTTCCTTGTCAGAGTAAAATCAGTTACAACTCTTTTTAATGCACAAAATCTGATGCCTGAATTTAGATGACACAGCTATTTTAAATGCCATTTCATTTCAGTCTACCAGAAAAGGCAGACTTTTCGGTTTTAATAGCAGCATCTAGCATTTTATCGAGCATAGTTTTGCTGCACGCTTCTTGAAAACATGATCCCATTTTCTTTTATGTAAAGTGCCTGTTGTATATGAAATTGGGGTGAGAAAATTGGGGAACCAAGTCTAGTAAAAGTATATATACAAACCTTGTCATCTAAATCATCATCACTTTCATCTATTTCATCTGGACGGAGATTCCACTCGTATTCCACATGTACATGAGGGTTGAACTTTCCTGCTCCAGCCTGTGCAAGCTGAAAAGCAAAATATTTACAGGGGTTTATTTCAACTGTGTTTACATTTATAATGCTTTACTTTTCACCGTGATGTTGCATTTGTCCATTCTATATTACTAGGACAATAATTAACGACAGTTGCAAGCTTTTTGGCAAGCACATTTTCTTTTATTCATGCACTATTTACCTTGATAAAAACAACAGTGAGCTGCTGCAAAAGATATTACTGAAACACAATTAAACCACAAGTTCAACACCCAACGTTTCCATGTTGTCAGTTTAAATGCATGAAAGAACACAACAAAACATGCACATCAGAAATTTCTGAAAAGGAGGTTACAAGTAACAATCTGAAAAGAGCAAATATATAATGAAATACATTTGTCAGTAGATTCTGATTCCCTGGAAGGTCTGAAGGGAAGTATATTTGATCCTGGTATCACATGCATCAGTGCCCAAATATTTTTAAAGCAAAACATAAAACAACCTTAATAAAAAGTCAATAAAAACAGGAGTAACAAATCATAATGTGCATGAAAACATTTTAAATAAGCCTGTAAATGAGCAATTACTATCTAGATTGTGGAGAGGTCCTTCGGTAGCCACAGTGGTGGGCTAGACATACACCATGCTTGGCAGTCGGACTTAAGTGAAATGCCTGAAGGTGCTGCTTACCTTAAAAAGAAACATTCAGTAACTCTAGCTTAACAGATAACGGTATAAAAATCTACACATATGCAATAAATTCACAAAATATGAAACAAACAAAATCTATCACTGATAGCGAATACCTGACATAATACACTGGTGGAATACATCCTGGGGATACCAACTAGGTTGGAATTAGTGTGACAAGAGATTTCCATAATGCAGTCAGTCTGCCATTTTATGAACTAAACAGGAAATCCCACGCCCCACCCTAAGTTTTGCAAGCTTATCGCTGAACCAGTAAACTTACAGCAGACTTCCTCAGTTCACTATACAGACTGTGGCATGTAAGAATTGAAGGATCATTAAAGTGCTTTGAGAATGCAGTTCTTACCACCACAGACCATTGGGCAAGCCATAGTCTGCAAAGTTCTGGGTAATCACTGTTAACTGAGGACCCAAAACACTGTTTGACTGCATACATAAGCAAAGAGCTTTCCCATGTATGCCAGAAAGCTCAGACAAAAATCACCAGGGTTGTTCGGCAACAACCAAATTTGTGCTGGGAGTGTGCCATCTCAGCACCACAAAGCTCATAGCCAGCTTTGTCTGCCCATTTCAGCATTGTGTGCTGATGATAAATAGCTGTCAAAGACAAATAACAGAAAGGAAAAGCACTTTGATACTTCAGAATTGCCAGGGTTTTCAGATACATGATGACTGGGGATATGGAAGATACAGGAGTACCATATGTTCTGTCATGAGAGGAGAACTGTACAGCTAAGAATGACGTATACTTGCCAGCAAATAAATTATACCAAAAAGCAGCTTTGGAAAATAAAATGCACTACAACTGGGAGATGTCTGGGAAGAGTAAAATCAAAGAATGTGTCACCGAGTGATGATGCACATGGATAGACTTGATTAGGAGTGTACAGAACAAAACCAAGTCATAGCAGTGAATATTTCCACTGGCCTTGATTTATAAGGTGAAATTGTTTTTTGAAGGCAATCATAAGATGCAAAAGTTAACTGTGATGACTGAACTAGTTCCAAAAGATGACACTTAGGGTTAATAGTAGTTAGGAGACCACCTATTTTAAAAGGTGAGTATCCCCAAACAAAAAAAAAAGTATTCAATCCAAGGGGGGGGGGGGTTTCAGTGGCTTTCTTTAACTTCTGAAGGCACGTCTATACGTATATACACCAAACCAAGAAATTATTAAGAAACCAGTAAAACAAAAAAGGGGAACCATAAAGTGAACCAAACAGCGAAATATCCACAGCACGATACTGTCAGTGTGAACACTGCCAAAGCAAAAGTCCCAACTTGTATAAAATATTTATTGAAGCGCTTTTCGAGTGCCTTCCTAGGCAAACTTCTTCAGAAACTAATGAATAACTCTACATCTGCTTTAAATAGCATGACGTCACTTATTACACACAGAATTTACAAGTAATAAAGTTAATTACATTAATAAGATTCATTAAAGGTAGAAGAACCTTTTTAACTTGTTACCCATGTTAGTTCAGCTAAAAACGTTAGTTTCCTCTAACAAACTATAATACATTTAAAAATCTACCCAGAAAGCTGGTAAAGTATTCATTATAAATGTGAATAAAAGGAGATTAAGTTAAAATAAGAAAATAGAAAACTAATAAACTGAGCAATAGCTATACATAAGTTCAAATACTCCCATCCTGTAATAAATATGTGATAGATATAAATGAAACATACACATGATCAACACAATAGTACCTTATCAAAACCAAAAATCAAAATACATGTTGGCTTAATAAAGTAACCTAAGCTTAATCATGTTTATACAAAATCATTTTAACAAATCTTATAGCATATGTTAAAATAATGCCAAACTACCTCTTCAAACTCAAACTACGAAGAATACATGAAATGGAACAAGATTCATTTAGCCCAGGACTATGGTATGCTTCTAGCTTAATTTGCCAGTGAAGTTCCCTCTCTAGTAATCTTAAATGTGTGGGTCCCCCTCTGACATCATGTGTAACCTGTTCAATGCATATAAATTTGAAACTATGCATAGGGAATTCCTGAATGTGTTTTGCTAGGGCATTAGTCTCCTTACCTTTCCTAATCGCATAAGTATGTTCATAAATGCGCTCCCTAAGCTTACGCTCGGTTTTCCCCATATAAAATCCCAAACAATTTTGGCATTGAGCCAGGTACACTAACATGGTGGAATTACAGTTCAGTCTAGATTTCAACTTAAATTCCTGGTTTTGAACATGAAATCGGTTAGACTCAAGAATGAACCGACAGTAATTACAATTTTGGCACTTAAACATGCCAGGGGATCTAACAGAGAACAATTTCTGTTCAAAAAATGATTTCAGGTTCATTCTTGAGTCTAACCGATTTCATGTTCAAAACCAGGAATTTAAGTTGAAATCTAGACTGAACTGTAATTCCACCATGTTAGTGTACCTGGCTCAATGCCAAAATTGTTTGGGATTTTATGTGGGGAAAACCGAGCGTAAGCTTAGGGAGCGCATTTATGAACATACTTATGCGATTAGGAAAGGTAAGGAGACTAATGCCCTAGCAAAATACATTCAGGAATTCCCTATGCATAGTTTCAAATTTATAGGCATTGAACAGGTTACACATGATGTCAGAGGGGGACCCACACATTTAAGATTACTAGAGAGGGAACTTCACTGGCAAATTAAGCTAGAAGCATACCATAGTCCTGGGCTAAATGAATCTTGTTCCATTTCATGTATTCTTCGTAGTTTGAGTTTGAAGAGGTAGTTTGGCATTATTTTAACATATGCTGTAAGATTTGTTAAAAGGATTTTGTATAAACATGATTAAGCTTAGGTTACTTTATTAAGTCAACATGTATTTTGATTGTTGGTTTTGATAAGGTACTATTGTGTTGATCATGTGTATGTTTCATTTATATCTATCACATATTTATTACAGGATGGGAGTATTTGAACTTATGTATAGCTATTGCTCAGTTTATTAGTTTTCTATTTTCTTATTTTAACTTAATCTCCTTTTATTCACATTTATAATGAATACTTTACCAGCTTTCTGGGTAGATTTTTAAATGTATTATAGTTTGTTAGAGGAAACTAACGTTTTTAGCTGAACTAACATGGGTAACAAGTTAAAAAGGTTCTTCTACCTTTAATGAATCTTATTAATGTAATTAACTTTATTACTTGGAAATTCTGTGTGTAATAAGTGACGTCATGCTATTTAAAGCAGACGTAGAGTTATTCATTAGTTTCTGAAGAAGTTTGCCTAGGAAGGCACTCGAAAAGCGCTTCAATAAATATTTTATACAAGTTGGGACTTTTGCTTTGGCAGTGTTCACACTGACAGTATCGTGCTGTGGATATTTCGCTGTTTGGTTCACTTTATGGTTCCCCTTTTTTGTTATACGTATATACAAGCAGGGAAGTCAGTAAGCTGAAGATGTATCATAATAAGGCTTTGTGCAAGGTTGCCCAATGGCGACTACTGGTTTACTATCATTTTTGCGAACGACAATCAGGCAGCAGGTATTATGCTGAAAGTCAGATTGTCGTTCACAAAATGTGAAATGTACTAAAAAGTTGAACACACTTATGCGAATGCTGTAGTGCATTCACAAAAGTGTGTTCAACAAACTGTACGGAGACTGCGGTACAGTGAAGTTTAGAAATTTATCTGCTTTGTTGGCTGGGAATTATTCTCTTTTCTAGCTGCTAACCTTAAGGTCAGAAACACTGGCAAATTCTGTAACATAAAAAAGGTCAGACAATGCACAGCACAAAAGATGTAATCGGGTATATATTACATTGACAAACACCTAAATGTTCGAATCTCTAAAGGTCGACCTTTAGAGATCGAACATTTAAGTGTTCGAAAATGTAATAAAGAAAAACAAAAGGTAAAGTGAAAGGGTTTTAGCAGGGGAGCAAGCCCCCCTGTGCCCCCCACCCCCCCTACTTAAATATACCAACTCCGAGATCGCACTTCAGTGCACGGCAGAGCGGAAATGGGAAATTTCCAATTCCCCTACACTGTAGTGTGATCTTGGAGTTGGTATATTTAAGTAGGGGGGTGCAGGAGGGCTTGCCCCCCTGCTTACACCCTTTAGTTTTTTTTTTTTTAATTTTTTTTTTTTAATTTTTAAAGATATTCGAACACTTAAATGTTCGATCTCTAAAGGCTGACCTTTAGAGATTCGAACATTTAATCGTTCATTTATCTAATATAGACCCATGTAATCAGCCAAATGTAAACTGTGAAAGTTTGCTTTTCTGACCCAATACTGTCAAATCCAGACAGATGAGGAAATCACTGGTTGGCCTGAGCACACAGTTCTATGGAAGTCAAAAAGAGAATTGAGGACAAACAACATCAATGTCTGATCCATCTGAAAATGCTGACTGGAACAGAGACAACTGAGCTGGTGAGGATGTTAGACTGGGGATAATTACAAATGGCCTGGAAAGCTTTCACAACCAGTAAGCATGTGCTGCATCACACAGGTACTAAATGAAATGAATCAAAAGATTCATGCAGTATAGGAGTCTGTCAGAAAATGAGTGGCCTGAGTAAGAATGAAAAGGATTTTTACACAATGTGTACAGATCCATGTTAACACTATTCATCATGAAACCTACTTGCTGCAAGCCAGTCAGATGTAGAAGAAGAAGACAGTAATGTCTGGAAGCTCATAGTTTTGCATATGACTTTTTAATGAGAAATGCAAGGCAATAACTAGCAACCTCCTCAAGTTTTTCCAGGCTTAGGAAGAACTATAAAGACACACTACAAAAAATGAGGCATGTCATCTGCTACAATCATCACTTTACTTATTTATTTATTTATTGACATTTGATTACTGGGAAAGTCCAAGTGCGCAGAAGCCTATTTTCAGTGAAGGTCCAGGGAGAAAAGCTCCAAATTATTATAAAACATTTTAAGAACAATAATTTTACAGTCTTCAAAAAATAAAACAAAAACATCTGCAGTTTAAATATTTATAACAAATTAGACATAATATAAAAATTGGTTAAGAATTGATACAAGTTACATGACAATCATTTAATATTTATTAAAGGTAAGTTAGTATAATACAAACAGAGATTGCGATAGGAAGTGAGGGAAAAACAGGCTTATAGTATATTTAGAGAGAAAGTCAGGGAAAATAATTTGACAGAAGTGAGGAGGTAAGTAAAGAAGGGAGAGTAAGGAGTTATAAGGAATGAAAAGCCACTTGTTCACATTGAAGGATATAGTTTATCCTGGTTTTGAGCAAGAACAGAGCCAGATTTTAGCTAGAAAATCTTTCAGTGTGGTTTTGAAAGATGGAAGGGAGGGTATTGACCTGATAGATACAGTTATGGAGTTCCAGGCCTTAGCAACCTTGTAAGAGTACAGACAATCACAGCAGATTTGATAGGTTTGTAAACAGGCAGGAGTTTTTGGTCACTAGATCGTAATTACCAAATGGGAACATAGTTGTGTAGAATGTTTTTTACTGCTGGACAGGCAGATGGATAACAGATAATTTTATATGTGGTAAGAAGCTGTGTATGTTAATTGATGAGGCAGTTCTAACCAATTTAGGCTTTTTAGTGCTGTACAATGGTGGGTTCTGAAAGGGGTATTTGCTGCAAATTTAACAACTTTGTTATAACACTTATCAAGTTTTAATTTTTGTGAAGCCTGGAGGTTAGTGAGGATGGGACCACCATAAAGAACTGTGGGGAGGAGATAAGTAGCAGCAAGTGTAGTTTCAGTTGTGTCGAGCAAGTTTTTGGCTCTATAAAGCATCCCTATTTTTTGATGAATTTTTCTTATGCAATTTTGTATATGCATGTGATAAACTGAGATGCTGCCAGCACAGGTAGCTGGAATTTCATAAATAATTATATGTCACTTGAAAATGTTAATATGATTTGTATAGAAAAGTGACACGGCCAGCCCAGCTAGATAGAATTTTGTAAATAATTCTATGTCATTTCTGAATAGTAACATGACCTGCTTGCCTTAAAAACTGTAAGAAAACTATATGTTCTGTACTGAGCTTCAAGACTGTAACCACAGTGCACCCTGCTGGAAAAGAGCAGAAATGTGTATAAACTATATGTCAATGCAAATGTATGGTTTCATGGTAGAAAGTGGGATATACAGAGTTAACTTGCAAAACTCTAAGAAAATAAGCTAATAAGTAAAGAGTTTTACAGTGTGTTACAAAGTTAGTTTATCTCAACTAAGAGACAGGATGTCTAGGCTAGGGGCTTCTTTCTGTTGTCTGGAAACAGAGGTAATTACAGGTTTCCAAGGTGATTGTTTTACGACTTTCGGTTTCAGGCAAGCTTCTAAGAGAATTGTCAGCTTCTGAGAGATAAGTATTTTTTAACAGAGACATGTTAAAAATGTAAGTTCCTGCTAGCCTGGGAAACTTAGGCAGAAGTAAGAAGAATGATGTAATCTGAGATGATTCAGCAGTAATGTGTATTATTAACTTAAGAACTATCTCATAGAGAAAGTCAGTGCATTTTGTATTTTATTCTGGATCTGACAACATCACCTGCACTTTGCCTTGCTCTGTAAGTAAGTTATTTAGAACATAGTTTCTCTTAGAGATATACAGGAATATAGCAAGATTAGTGAGATGTTTTCTGTTTTTATGTGAGACTGTCCTGCTATGTTATTTTAAAGTATTCCCTATGATTGTGAACTCTCTATTATCACTGTGCTGAGTTAATGAGTATTGTCTTGTGCTTTTATTATTTACTATTAAATATTTTTAAACGTTTTAATAGTGGCTGGTTTTGTGTAGAGATTTTTAAGCTCTTAGAGTACTTGCATATGTATTTGGTGATACTGTACAAGCCATTCTTGAATAGCCTTAAAAGTTTGGTCACATTTACCATCTGGATAACAGTAACATTGCACAGTAGAATTGGTCACCCTTTGGGAAGGGCCTTAAGTAGCTGATAAGTAAGTAGTGGTTGGTGACAGTGAATTCTACCTTATAGTCTGGGCAGAAGGGGGCATAGGTTGTAAACATGTGCCAGTCTTCCCAAGGAGTATCTGTGTGTTTGCAAATAAATCAAATCTCAAAGCGTGTTTGTGTGTGTGTGTGTGTGTGTGTGTGTGTGTGTGTGTGTGTGTGTGTGTGTGTGTGTGTGTGTGTGGATCAGCTACTTGGGCAGGGACACAAAGCACTGGCTGGACAGAGAGGGTGCTGGAGGTTTTGGCTTGACCAATCAGCTGAGATCTTAACCCTATAGCTGTGCCAGTGGGGAGTCTTACTGGGGATATGTAGGGAGAGGGAGAAACCAGCCCCAGACTGACTGTGATCTCTGTGTGCTCTTAATGGAAATTGTACTTTACTGTGTGTGTACTTTTCATCCTCCCAATGTACACGTCCCTCACTGATGTTAGTGGTAAGGATTGAGGCTCCTTGATTACTGGACCAGTGCACGGGAGTCACAATGCAGGTTGAATGTAAGATCATCATCCACTATCACCCCTAATAATCTGCTATGAGAAGTGACTTCAATGGTTGTATTACCAAGAGAAAGAGGACTTTAAATAGGTTACTGAGAATAGGAGCAATTCAGAGTAAAGATAATTATAAATTGCTGCAGTGATGCCATAAAGGCTTGGAGATTTAACCCCAGTGGAGCTATAGACTGCAGTAAGAACTTTAGGTTCAGAGATCATGGACATCAAAGAAGTTGCATCATCTACGGAAAGATATGGGAGAAGAGAATCATATACATATATAAGGTGGGCAAATGAGGAAGGGACAGCTTGAGGAACAGAACGAGTTTTAAAAATTTCACATAAAATTATCAGTAGAAGTTGAAATGTGGGATAGTTTAGAAATATGTCAAATGGTCATTTATGGAGAAAAATAAGCTACCAATTTGATGGATTCATTCTTTTGTCCCTGTGCCTGATATGAAAATCTTTCATGATACAGATTTTTTCCTTCTCAGCTTAGCAAAAAGGCAGTCTTGGCTGACTTATAGGATCTCAGGGAAAATGGGTTAAAAAAACAAGAGGCCCTGCATTGAATGTAACTGACTAACTGGAGCTTGCAAAAATAGTAACCTACCATCCCTTCCCATTTGTACCAAAGGATTTTTGCTGTGAAGCAGCATGATCTGAGAGTTGCTAAAGGTAAATGGATGCAATGAGTCAAGGTATGGTATGGTATACTCAGATTCAGAATGTTTAATAGTAATGCTCCAACTTCTTCAACTATTAGTATCTACTAGAAGGATTAATGTCACCTACCCAACAGATTTAATTTCTGATGCACATGATACTATGTGAAATCAGAGCTAAAAGGATTGCAGAGCAGATATGTCCACAAGAGCCTTTCGATTCAGGCTGACAGTAAGCTAGACCATGTAATAAAATGCAGCGAATTCTGGGTAGTACCATTAATGCACTATGAGATACTACTTGCACCTGCAGACTATTACCTATTTAGCTACTGTCGTTTCCCATTTCACTACTGTTCTAAACAAACCCAGGAGATAAAAAGTATGTTTTTCAGAATGTTATTTCAAGGCAAGTGTAACGTAGTCCATCAGCAAATGAACAATGGCATGAGTAATTCCCATTAGCAATGGAATTAAGAAATAAATGCATGTTGTGGCATTAAATGACATTTCAGCAAAGCAAACACAGATGGCAGCACTTTTCTAAATGAACACATTGTTGATGGGTTGAAGAGTTCTGGTCTGTGCCTTCATATTGTTTACCGATATTAATAATCTTCATGTTAACATACGCAGAATCAAATTCATAGCTTTTAAAATTGTCCCTACACTCTCAACTGCACTGCATTCAGTGGAGTAAAATCCTACAAACATCTTTAGCTTAACTTTTACCCCTCCCAAAAGCTTAACTATCACATCACACTTTCCACTTACAAAAATCTTAACACATATGAAACAGGCCTACACAACCACTGGACTACTTATTCCAGAAAAATGCCTTTCAAATGCAAAGAATGCACTTATCCTTAAACTGGAATAAGCACTACTCATAATCGTTCATAGGTCGTTACTAGGCTAATGACCACTAGGGCCCTTACAAGCCTAGCCACGCACTCCAAACCATTTAGGTTCCAAGTACCATATGGAGGGCATGTCAGTAGACAGGTAGCTAAGGATCTGTCGGGGGGGTATTAGGATAACACTTTTCTTAGTGACGGTCTCTGTCCATAATGGACATGGGGGACAGACCGGGGGAAAACTTGTGATTTCCCATCGAACTGTCAAGGTTTTGTTTAAATAGTATCAGGAATGGACTCTGTTTTAAATGGATAGGGAGACTATTCTATAGTGCAGGGATCCTCTGGGACACATATGCCTTTCTAGCACATTCTGTTTATGTCACAAGTGAAGTTCACATCCCTGGATATAGTGTTTCTGGTGCTGTTTTGCACGTGTGCAACAGATCCATCAGGACTGGGTCTGAGGATGCCCTGTAAGCCAGCAAAGATCTCCTCTCAGCATTCTGTAGGAGACTGAATACATAGACAGAGCTTTTAGGCGATCAGTGTAGGACAGGGTATTCATGCCCTGAATTCTCCTGGTGAAAAACCTTTGTAGGCGTTCCAACTGTTGAAAGTGTCTGGTTAGATGCATGCTAAAGTGGCTATATATTCAATGCTAGGTCTGATAAGGGCTGAGTAGATTGTTAAATCCCAAAGAATAAGGCACCATGTCTGGAACAACAAAGTAATTAAAAATCTAATGAGACAGTATTGGGGACCTTTCCCCTAAACATACTTTTACATTTTTAAGTTTTATACTCATACTCCCTATTCTATTAAATTGTTGGACAGAAGTTTAACATATTTTTGTTTTAATTAGAGTAATTGTGGATTTTAGAAATATTAACATGGTCATTTTAAAAATATGCTGTTATTTCTTAAATAGATGTGACTAGCACTTTAAATTTTTAGCTGGGATGTCATGTGACCATAGCTCTCAACCTTCCATCTCCAAAATGAGGAACACTAGCCCTCATAATGTGGAACAAATGGGCAAAATGTGGAACACATACTAATGGCTTACTAACAACTTCATCTAGGAAGGTCATAGGATGGTTAAAATATGCTGGTTTTACTTATAAAGAAGATCTTTTAATGAATTAATATGATTCATTTCTATTTAGAATGGATTTCACTTAAAAAAATTCCTAACACTGAATGTGTGATAGTCTTTCAATGTGAAACTTTGAGGAACTTCGAGGAACGTGAACATTTTAAGACCCTAAATGAGGTATGTTCCTCGTAATGAGGTACACTTGAGAGGTATGCATGTGACTTACTGAGCTGGGATGTCATGTGACTTACTGACAGGGCTATTTAAACTGTTTCTTGTAAATGAAGTACTTGTATCTAATGAAGTTTGACTATTTGGTGTGGACGAAAAGCACTTTATAATAAATTAATTTGTTGTTCCAGGCATGGTGCCTTAGTCTTTGGGATTTTGCAGTTTGTTTTCTTGTGTTTCGTTGGACTGAGTAGAGTGTTGCTATAACTTCCTTGGACCTGGATGCCATACCCTTACCTAAAAGTTGGGCAACATAGAATTATTTTACTATCTTAGCTATATGTTGGCCAAAGGCCAGATTGCTGTTTACATATGTCTCCAGATCCCTTACTACTGGGTCAGCTCTTAGGGGCATTTTAACAATGGAGTAATTAACTTGTGTTGACAGTTCCCAAACAGCATTATAATGCATTTTTGGACATTGAGTTTCAGGCCATGGCTTTGGCACCAGTCATTTGTCGCTGTTAAACCCATTTGCAAGATGTTTGTGTCTTGGAGGGAATCTACAATAGCTCCCAATTTACAGTCAGCTGTGAACTTGGTAAGCCAGAGGCCTTTAATGTTAGTCTTGACTTAGTATGCCAAACAGGAGCATGTCCAGCGTGAAACCCTGGGGTAATCCACTGGTGACCGGTCTCTTAGTGGAGGTGGTTTCACCGATACTGACTTCTTGGGTCCTATGAGTCTGCCGGCAATCCTGCGAGTTAGTAACCGTTGACACTTAGCTCAGAGAGCCTGTCAACAATGCCTGGGTGGAGTACTGTATTAAATGCTTTAGCCAGGTCAAGATATGCCAGTATGCACTGTTTTACCCTTGTCTACTGCTTTGGTGACCCTCTCAAAAGAGTCTACCAACTTAAATAGGCATGACCCTCTCTTAACGAAGCCAATTTGGAATATGGTCAGTGCCTGTGGGTTGCCAATTTCCTTGTTTATCACTTCCACGATGATTCATTTCATAGCTTTCTATAATAGGGTTGTTAGAATGACGGGGTCTGTAGCTCCCTTGGTCAGCTGATGGTCTGCCTTGTGGAGGGGAATGACTATTGCAGTTCTCCATTCACTTGAAATGTAGCCAGTTTCAAGGCTGTAGTTGAAGAGTGCCTCAAGTGATCCTGATAGATCATGTTTTGGACTGTTTAGGAGGCAAACGGGGATGTTGTCAAGACCCATGAAGTCGGTGTTCTTGGCTTTAGCAAGTGCTGCCAGCACCTGGTGCCTGCTCCTAGCTGGGGAAAGTATGTTGGAGATGATTTCACCTAGTGGAGTCGGGGGGGTGAAGTATGACCTGAATTTATCAACCAGTAGATTTTCTATGTCACCCTGATCAGTGTAAGAGGTACTGTTCACCACCAGTTAAGCACACTGGTGTATGTTACCTCTAAGGCTCTGGATGTAGCTATAGAAGGCCTTCTGAAAGTCCTTAGCCTGTGAAACTATCCTAACCTCATAGTTGGCCTTGTTTGACTTAATTAGACCACTTAGTTTCTTGTGTAGTTATAACAGAGAGCACATTTTCTTCAGTTTGACTGACTCAGAGAGTAAAAGATTCATACCTGGACATTGGTTTCCCTTTCTGGAGTTGGCAGCCTTACATTACTGGTGCACTCATGTGTTTTTGTCGTTTTACATTCTGCTACAAGAACTTAACTCACTTTGATACCTTCCGATCTGCTTGTTCACACTTTAAGACTCCACTAAATAGGACCAAATCCAAAAATAAACCCTGTAGGACTTTGTACTTCATTACATACAATCCACTCCATATAGTAAGTGCCAGCCATATCACTACTGTAACACCTTGATAGGTTATAGCTTTTTTCCTCCCATTAATGTTTTAGTTACTACTCATCACATGATTATGAAACTGTGCTTCTTATTGTTAGTTTTACATATATGCTTTTGTGCCTGTGGTCGAAGTCATACCTGAAAAGGGTCCTAAGGCCAGCCCACTAAACTGGTTAACAAATGTCAAATCAATCAAGATATCCAGAATGTCATGACACTGACACATTGTCATGACACAGTGAAAAACTAGACTGAAACTGTCTGCCTACACTGAATAATAAGGCAAGCATTTGTTTACCATGACATGACAAATGTTTGCAGTCTAACTCTTCACTTGATCTCACAGCAAATGTCCAGTGGAAAATAATCAAAAGAAAACATTCATTACAGAAGACTTCATGATGAAACTTGCTTTCTAAGTTAAAAAAACCTAAGGATAAGCCTTTTATAACTAGGATGCTTCACTTCGAATTTTGGTCCATCAGATGCTCTTGAGGTATCATGAACTTCACTGCTAATCAGTCTTATTAACAAAAGACTATCAATTGCAAGCAGATCAACTACAAAGGTCAGTCACCACACACCAATGCTATGAGGATTTCCTCTTGCCACAGATATATCATTTGAAATAATTATGTTAAGGACTGAGCTTAGGCAATGAATGAAAGATAGAAAAATACTTGCAGTCAAGAAAAGGACTTGCAATATCATTGATAATGCGGTACAGAAGTAACTGTAACAAAAACAAATATTTGACAATGCTTGCTTGCTTTCATGTACTGTACCTCTCCCTGCATCCGATGTGGCTGGTGGTCCCTAGTAAGGTATCATACCCACAACTGAGATAAATAATGCTTACTGGTTATTCAAACACATCTCCGTGAAGTTTCATAGAGCTTTATGTAGTTGGTCTTCCTTGGTCACAACATATGCTGTGGTTACAGAAATTAATATATTTTAAGATAAACTAGGTCACTTATGGTGAATTTATGAGAAAAACAGTATGCCAATGTTGTCTATTGAAAGATGGCAGAACAGATGGACAACAGTGCATAAGATGTAAGCCTGGAGGAGGAAATGATCAGAGCGGTGGAGTAAGAAGTGTAGGCCCAAATAAAGTCATATCAAAATGTTTAATGTTAATGTCAAAGAAATTATGAGACTGCTGGAGGAAAAAGGCACAATCTGTGGCATTTAACTGGACTGTCAGCTGGACAGATGAGACATTTGGAAGTAGTGGTAGTCAAGGACAAAGTGTTTTTGCATGATCAATAACTTACCATGAAGCCATTTAAGTAACACTTTGGCAAAATCTGAGACAATGTAAGAGATGGACTATGTGGAAACAGCAACTGCTTTCTGTGGAAGATAAAACCCACAAAAAAGCTTAAGGAATGGTTGGTGTGCTAGAAGGAGATGAAAGGAAGGATTTGTTGGATTTTGTTAAAATTAAGAATGCATAGTGGATAGTTTTTATGAAAACTTCACTGGGTGTTGAGAAAGCAATTTGCCACTGGCACTACAAGAAAAGGAAACATGAAAAATCTACAGAGTTATTCAGTTCAATTTGTGAAAGAGTATGAAGAACAAGTTTTGTGGTGGTCATAGTAAAATGGATGATAAATTACTGTGGCACAGTGACTCACAACTATGCAGTGACTCCATTTTAACAGTAAGTGCAGTTTGTTGAGGCTATTAAGTTGTGTAAAAGGCATAAAGTGAAATACAGACTTGACCTATCCTTCTACATTGAAGGTGCCTCAACTGATGGAATGTTAACAGTCATGAATGCACAGTATATAGTGATTAAGTTAAGAGAACTATCTATGGCAGTGATGGCAAACCATTTGGGCTCCATGTGTCAAAAATTCAGAAAATGCTTATTGTGACTCTGCTGGCTTGTCACCCTCCCTCAAACAAAAGAATAACAATTCTTTACATATTCATTTATTTAAAAAAATACAGACTAATCATGTGTGCTGTTATGTATTATAAACTTATAAACTGATATATAGAATATGGGCGGCGTAGTGGTGCAGCGGTTAATGCTGCCGTCTCACAGCAAGAGGTTCTCCGGTTCGATTCTCGGCTGGGGTGCCTTCTGTGTGGAGTTTGCATGTTCTCCCTGCGTTCGTGTGGGTTTCCTCCAGGTACTCCGGTTTCCTCCCACATTCTAAAGACATGTTTCTGGAGCATTTCTCCCCGGGCTAACAGGACATTAAGAAAACATTTTCAAAATTCTATTCACTGTTAATACATGTAAACCTAAATCCAAATTATCAAGAAAGTTTCCGAGATTACCGATTGTTAAGAAAAGGAATTACGCATCTTACAATACATGGGCTGCTTACACTCCAGACTCAAGAAAAAATAACTTTGTTGCTGCACAGTTCATATAAAAAGTTTGTTAAGTTGAGGTTAGTAGATGCGGAAATTGTCAACAGTGATTCTCCCACAGACACAACAATGGTAGCACCACAGAACTACATAAGAAACACAGACAGAGCTCTGAAAGCATTTAAGACTAAATCAACTTAAAGTGTGGTAGAATAAAGCTTCAAGCAGCTTCAAAAGCTACTGGATGACAAAAAGGGAATTTTCCTTCATGCCACTGCTTATACAGACGGTCAAATTATATGGCAGCTTTTAAAGCTATCAGACATTTTGATCTCCTACTCATTTTTTTTTAAACTAGTAGTACACCGTTGCAGCCAAAAGTCCCTACATATTACAATGAATCACGCTTAGACCTCTGATCATAATCAGTTATTAATGTATTCTTGTATTTAAGAAATTCACCTCCCAAGTTTTGCTTTCAACATGAACTTCTTCAATCAGTTTTTCAAACACATTAACAACTTGGTTATGCTTGGTGACCTGATCATAATCTTCTATAGTCTAAATACATTGAAAAGACAAAAAGCATGACAGACAGACAACTTATGTTTTATTAAACTTGCTGAATGCTAATAACATTTCTTACCAGTTCCTCGCACTGATAGTTCCTCATCCTCCTTGCAATATCTATAGCCGTTTCTCCTCCTTGATTTACTGCAAAGAAAAAATATAAATAAACCAGTCCAGAAACAGAAAATATGCAGTTAATAGCACATACCATAAACCCTACTCATTAAGCATGGTAACTTTTATCCTGCTATTTTTTTCTAACATACAGTACATCTCAATGATGCTTAAAGAAAAATATTCTTACCTATATCTACAGATGGTTTGCCCCTTAGAAGCAGCTTCAAACATTCCAATTTACCATGCATGCAACAGTAATGCAGAGCTGTGTTTCCCTTCCCAGTTTGCTTGTCCAGGTTGCCACTAAAAGTGAAAAGAAAGAAAAAAAAATCTTCAGCAAAAAAAGAAAGTTATAGCACAACTACTCACTATGGAATGAACCTGAAGCATATGAATCAATAAAAATATGAATATATTTCAATTATAGCAACTGTTCAGGAACACACAGAGCAAAATGTTACATATGTGTGCAACCTAGTAGAATGGGGATTACCCAGTAGTTCATGCAGCATTCTGATTTCCACTACACTTTACACATTTTACCTAAAATGTCAGTAACAACACAATTACATATCAAAGTAAACAACCTAACATTACAGAGAAAGCTACAATTACAAAAACAAATAAGTGAACTTAGATGTGGGCCGTATGTCAATTATTTGTCCAGCAATGATCACAAAATGGAAGCAAATAAGATTAAAGAGGAAAAAAATAAAGCACAGAAATCAGATTAAAATAAGATGAGAAAATATCAATTTTAAATAGAAGACTGTCAAGTGTGTGATGAAAGGATGTACTGGGAGCACAGCTAGCTGGAATTTTGTAAATAATTATATGTCATTTGTGATTATCAAACTGACTTATACAAGATGCTTGTGTTACAAATGTATTAGAACTGATCGATGCTGGTGTTACAAATGTATTAGAACTGTATGTCAGGTGTATATCAAACTGATTTGCAGAGATGTTTGTGTTGAAAAGGTATTTGTAAAGTGCTTGTGTTTGAAATGTATCCACAGTGCACCCTACTGGATTGAACAGAAATGTACATGCACAACTGTAATTGTTTAAATGGATATGTTTTAACAAAGAAACTGAAAATCAGGAGGTTAACCTCAGTCCATCAAACTTTAAAATATATTTGAAATTAAATCACTTTATAGGCTAGGTCATAAAGATGCTATCTCACAGGTTTCAATGCGGCCAGAGACACAAAGTCTGCACTAGGAAGCTTTCTGTATTGTCTTTGGGGTGAAATAATTACTACTCTGGAAGTGTGGATGTATGCAATTGTTTTATGACTTCCAGCACCTACCACAGATCTAAGCAAAATCCCTTGTGTGTGTATTTGTACAGGTAGGTGCTAAGTCCTACCAGCTTCCAGCAATAGGGGTTTTCATTGGAACTATGACCAGAAGTGATGTCATTCTGCAAGCTATCTCAGAAATAATATTTTAGATATTATTTTGAGAAGTCTCTTAATGAGAGAGAGCATTCTGTATTCTGTCTTGGGCCTGACAACAAGAAGGACCATTCACCACATCATCTGTCTTGCTTTATTAAGTACGTTATTGGGGAATAGTATAATTATCTTATATTCAGTCAGGAATATAGTGAAGCTTAGTTTAGATATTGTTTTTATTTAGTTGTCTGAGCCTGTCCTTTAATGTTATTTTAAATATTTCCTGTGATTTGAATTATGATGTCATTGTGAATACATACTTAGTATTTTCTTGTTCTTTTATTAATTATTATTAAATATATTTAAGCCTTTTATTGTGGCTGATCTTTGTTGAGATACTCAAGTTTTGAGAGTATTTGCATATTTATTTGATGGGACTGTGTGGGTCACTCCTAATAGCCTTGTTCTTGTTCAAACTAGCATTTGTATTAGTATTAATATTGCACAGTAAAATTGGACACCCTATGTTAACGGCCTTAAAGTAGCTGGCGAGGGGTTCTGGTAGCAATGATAACTACCTTATAGTCTGGGCAAAAGGGGGCATAGCTAGTAAACATGTGCCAGCCTTTCCCAGGTCTGTGTGTGCAAATCAAATCTCAAAGAGTGTGTGCGTCAGCTACTAGGGCAGGGATACAAAGCACTGGTTGGACAGAGACAGAGTGTTAGAGGACTTGACTTGGAACACTGGCTAAGGATTCAACTCTATAGCTGTACCAGTTGGGAGTCTTATTGGAGATCTGGATGGATACAGACAGAGAGACATCCAGATCCTGGGCTGAGTGTGTTCTCTGTGTGCTCTTAAGGGAAATTGTGCTTCACTGTGCTTGATGCAGAGAGCTGCAGCTGGAGATACTGTGTGTGTACCTGTTATCCTCATAGTGAACATCCCCCACTGGTGCCAGTGGTGAGGATTGAGGCTTCTTGATTACTGGCCCAGAGGTGGAGGGTTGTCGCAGAGTAGTAAACAATTTTTTAGCTCATATGGCTCAGAAGGAGGGGATGGATGACGGGAACTTAGTGGGGGCACACAGAAGCAAACTACATACCCTAAAATGAAGTTGAAGGGGGGAAAATGAAAAATACAGAAACGTGCTGAAGAGTGGAAGGAGGAGTAGAAGCAAAAGGAAAGATAATATACAAGTGATTCCACCTTGAGTCTATCAAACAGAATGATGGTAATGCTGTTGCTTCTGCATAAGAAAGAACAGGCAGTAACAGCATGGGTTTCTGAAATAATGAAGCATTCAAAACACAGCCCTAAAAATTGAACAGATTTTAGAACGATGGTAAGTGGAGCATATTCAGTGATAATATAGGTTCTAAAATAAAGTGTTATCATTCTGACTACTTCCTTATACACAATAATACAACCCCACCTCAACATATAACAAATACAGCTTAAAAGAAAAGTTGTAGCAAGCACACTATAAGTGAAGATGAGTCAGTCTAGCAATTAGTGCAGCGGATTTGGCTATGGAGCTGTAATGAGCTGCTTCCTACAGTCCATAGTTTGATTCCCTCAGCCTCCATTTGCCTACTGTGTGACTCTGAAGTAACAGTGATATATAGGGTAACTGGGAAACTGGGTTAGGCTCCTCAATTATCCTTTGAATTTCATTCTGTCACTACCTACGAACATAAGACATCCAGCCAAATGATAACATACCTAAAGGTGGGGGAATACAGCTAGAATTCATCTTAAGGTACTGGGCC
The DNA here is from genome assembly GCF_019279795.1 of Protopterus annectens. NCBI lineage: Eukaryota > Metazoa > Chordata > Ceratodontiformes > Protopteridae > Protopterus > Protopterus annectens. The sequence goes on from NC_056732.1 coordinate 665,398,253, forward strand.
TGATTCTGATGAACACTGAAAATCACATATATGTTTTCATCTACACTCATTTCAAGAAAGTGAAGTGTGTGTGGAAGAAGAGTCCACATAAAGTCAGACTGCCACTATGCTTCAAATTACAGTAGCTGAAAAAAAGTCCAGCACTACAGAAAACTGTCTTCTGGGTACAAGAGAGTAGCTGCAAACAGAAAAGGATTTATATAGCAATAACCCACGCCTGGGTGTGGGTAATGCTGGATTTACCCACGGTTGGCATGGTTTGGTCCCGAGGGCGAAGCCTGAGGGACCAAACAAAGACAACCGTGGGTAAATCCAGCATTACCCACACCAGAAGTGGTTATTACTATACCATGGTGTTAGTTTGTTTTGTATTATGTTTGTATTGTTGTTATTTATGTTTTTGTTTGCTTTTTTGTATTCTTCCACTTTTGTGAGATAAAATAGTCCACACTTTCAGTTTGTGTTTATTGTTTATTTCTGTTTTAATTTAAATACATGTTATTTTTAGTTTTCAGGAAATGTTAGGAAAGGGCTAGGTGGTGCTTGGTATAATATAGTTTAAGCAGTGTAGAAGTTTATAACGTGTAGTTATGTTTTAGTAGTTATAGGTATGTTGAAATGTGGTGTAGTTTTAATTTGTATTAATTTTTTTAAAATATGTACTTTTACTATTTGGTCACTAGATGGTGGTGTTGTATGCGCTTTTATTAGATGTATGCTGATGTGGACGTTCGGTATGGTGTGTGTTTTTGACTTTGCGAGGGATGTGTGGTGTGTTTTAGTATGTTCATTTTTGGAGTTGTCTGTGTATAGGTATTGTAGGGAATATAGGTAAGTGAGTGGTTTTATGAGAATGCTTGGTTTTATTGTGTTATAAATGGTGGTTATGTAGTGTGTGTGTGATGTATTTGCGACTGCATGACTTTTATTTTTAGTGTTCGAGGTGAGGGAATGAGGAGTGTAGTATGGAAATTGGTTAGTTTTCTGTGTTTTCATTAAATTGTTGTGTGTTTTGGGTATTAGATTTACTTTACTTTACTGTTTATTTGCTGTCGCCGCATGATATGTAGCAACCGGACTTTTTGCGTTGTTTCTTGTAGGATTTACTATGTGCACGCTGGTTGGATTAGCCAATCAGCATGCACGTTTGTCGGGTTTGCGATGTTCGCATGGTATAATAGACAATAACAAATGGGACACACATCAAGAGTAAAGCTTTGATGGATTCAAGCTTTAAGGAAAAGAGAAAATGACTGTTTTTTTCTGTCTGAACACACAGCACACACTTCACAATACAGGCTGTAAACTATCCTTTATGCAGTCTATGTGCCCAAACCATTATATAAGTATTTTGAATACCAGATGTAACACATCCTTGCACTATTAGTGATAACAAATAAAACACAGTCAAGTTTCTTAAGAATGCATGTTTCTCAGCTGCTTAGAATCTATCAAGTGCTGAATTCAAGAGGGGATTTGATCTGTTTTACTAAAACAGTTTTTATTTATTTATTCCTTGTGGTTATTTTTTTCACTCAGGATATATATACTGTGTTATATCCCTTCAAATTTTATTAATTCTTTCATAAACCTTAGCACATATTTCCTAATCATCATAGGGTAGATTCCAAAAGAGTTGCTCTCAAGGTAAGTCTATCCTTGGTATGAATGTCTTGGTCTTGGTGTAAGTGACTTACTTTGGTGTAAGGCTCATCTATAAATAGGTTTACACTGGGGGCCAGATTCCAAAAGACCTCCTCTCAGTGTGTGTGGTCACTTACACTGAGATCAAACCTTTTGAAATCAGACCCCCAAGATTTGTTAGTCTGAATATAGTGAATCTGACAATGTTCTGAAATAATGAACATTTAAGTTGCAAGCTTTGGTCCACAGAATTTTTTCAAATGTCACACTTTACCTGTGATATGTGTACTGTAAAATGTAAGCTTTTTCACTCTGTATTTAACATCTCTCTCTCTATGTAGAAGTTTGTAGTTAGTAAATATAACACCAATGAGTCTTATTTTGGCAGACTAGTGATAATGATCAGAGACTCATGCCAAAAGCTGCAAAACAACTGTATATCAACATATGTTGAATAGTATAAACAACTGCCAGACATTTGGTTGTTTAATATACATAGAATGTAAGCCTTGGATTCATTTGTGGCTATAAAATTATGAATATTTTGTTTTATTAAAAGTGGCTAGAAACTGGCATTTAAAATCAAGAGCCTTGGTTTGACTGTGTGTTCCCTTTGCCAAATGTTGTTCTGAAGGCCTATTACAGCTTCAACACATTTATATTTTTAAGTTCAAGTCCGTGTACATCAATCACCACTACTATGAACTGAATTCAAAAATGTCTTTTGAAAGAATAGGTTGTGTTGTACCACAAGTTCCAATGGCAAGTGATACGCAGTACAACAAATACTGCAACCTATACACAGATCAAGTGTGTGGAGGGCATGGAATGAAAACAGCCCAGGGCTCAAGGTACACTTAATTCATCATTGAATGTACATCATAACCACTAACAGCAATGCCTGATAAATCATGTTTAGTTTCTCAAATTCTACGGGCAGCATATTTTGTGTCACTTCTAATACATTATACCTTGCACACAAAGTAAAGTTTATCTTTTAGGATATATCTGTTGCTTGTTAAAAATAATTTTTTACTGTACTTTATGAATGTGTCACTGCCTTGTAAATAATTTTTTCTTCTATTATTGTTTTGTCTTTTTAAAAATTTGTTAACAAATGTAAACACTTTTTTTTTCGTGATGTATATCAAGCTTGGGCTTTAGGAATGTGCCACTGCCTTCTAAATAATTTTTTCTTCTATTATTGTTTTGTCTTTTTTTTTTATTTTTTTCTCTCATGATTATTAAGTTGTTATGTAAACTGTATTAGTCTGAAAAGTGTACTGTTTCTGAAGTTGCAACGATCTGTTTTTGTGGTGCTTTTCTCCCCGGGCCTCTACTGAAAATGGACATATATCCAATTAGACTAGCCCGTTCAACAAATGTAAAATAAATAAATAAAGTTTAGAAAGTCACCCTGTGTATTTTTCCTACTTTAATTCATCATTTTCTGCATAGCATTTAATTTTGTACAGCTTGCATTACATTTATCACTATCTAAAGCATATATTTAAACCAGACACTGAGAAACATTTACAATTTTCTGTTTCCAGTCTCTCTTTGATGCCTTAATTATACGTTATCTGAATCTGAACACTTTATTTCACTTAGTGCTTAAAAAGTTGAATACTGTACAAGCAACAGATATATCCTAAACAACATGTCTTACATGGACTGACTCAAAGCCCTGTCCCTATACTCGGTATTCTACAGACTATTTAGAGGTGACCCGTGTCTGGCAACAAGGCATTCTCTTATCCATTACTGATGGATTTACTGCCCATCAGTAGTCAAATGGCATCAGAAGTACTCTAAACCTCTTCTGCAACATCAGCACAATGGTTATATCTCACAGAGGATAACGGTCCGGTGGAACAGACTCACCATCCATATAACACAAAGTTCATCCTTGTTCATTTTCAACAGTTACGTCTATAGATGGGAAGCAGAAAATGTACCCCAAGACTGCACCCTGCACTACTAATGGACAGAGGCAGCGCCTAAATGCTTTATCCCATACATGGGTCCCCTCAAATTATGTATGGTAAGAGCTCTTTTTTTATTTTCATTATAGGTTCATAGACTAGTACTAGGCTAAATGCCCTTATGAGCTACTTTAAGCCTAGCCAATTACTCCATTTGAGAATCAAACTCTACAACTTGTGTCTACAAGGTTAACACTAACCATCATGCCAATCTTCGACCTCATTAGGAGTAATATACATTTATTGATCATGGGACAGGCTTAAAATGGCCCACAAGGACAGCTAGCCTAGTACTTACTTATGAATATATATATATATATATATATATATATATATATATATATATATATATATATGTATGTATGTATATATATATATATATATATATATATATATATATATATATATATATATATATATATATACACATATGAGAAAGACAGAGAAAGAGAGACACTGCTAAACAAAATTGATCACAAAACAATTGTACTGGTATCTGTTCTAGGGCACAGACTAATCCAAACGTGAAATGAGTGTAACAATGTGACCACCTGAAAAGCTTTAGTCATCCCCCTGATCACCGCCCCCCCCCCCCCCATGATTTAATCATACTCCTGATGTCATTGCAGTAACAGAAACCTGGCTTAAACCCCATAACCTAGATAAAGATATCCTCCCCTCGGCTATAACATGATTCGCCTAGACAGAGTGAACATAAAGGGTGGGGGAGTTGCCATAGTCTAATCTAGTAATCTCACCATTTCTCTCATCACACAGCCAAAGCCATCTTTCTCCCCAGCAGAAACACTGGCAGTTAACCTTAAACTAAACAACTACACGACAATCACAATAGTAGCCACCTACATTCCACCAGGAGAAAATATTCCAATACTGGAAAACATTCTCTCCTATCTGTCCCTGAATATCTCAAATGAAACAATCCTTCTCGGTGACATGAACATCAATTGGCTAACCCTTAATAACCCTGGATCCACGCACAATATTAATCTATATGGATTTACCCAGCTAATTACTAAGCCAACTCACTTTAACAACACCCACACTACAAATACCCTCATAGATTGGATACTAGTCTCAGCTCCATCCAAATATCATAATCCTGAAACTCTCCCTGATTTCCTGAGTGACCATCAACCACAAAAGTGCTAAGATATACTAGTCACCCTCCAAAACCACACACATTTTTTACTAAGCATAATCTCTCCAATTTTAACCCTGAAATTTTTAACAGTACAATATCTAGAGTAAACTGGGACTTCCTCACTCAGCTTCCTTTAGATGAGGATGTCATTGCTTTCAACTCTACTTTTCTGGATATCGTTAACTCACTAGCCCCACCATGTAAAATCAGGACAAAAGCTAAAATATCTCCTTGGCTAACAAAAACACAAGAACTCTCATGAAGTCCAGAGATAAGTCCTGGAAAAATGGCTACAAACAAAAAATCCTTATGATTTACAAAGATGCAAAGAAACCCGGTCAAAAGACTAAGCAACAAAGACAAAAAAGAATTCTACTATAACTCCCTAGAACACTAAAATCAGACCCAAAAAAATTCTGGCACACAATAAGTCAAATGCTCCATCCAGGAAACCCTACCTCACCCAACCCTACCACAGAAAAGACATCAGTAGAAACAGCCAACACCTTCAACACTTACTTTGTGGAATCAATATCCAATCTCTTTAACTCAAACAGCTCCAATACAAAGAACCCCACAAACCCAGCTTTCTCTTCAACATCTCTTTCCAAAATCTTTTCTCTCAAGCCCATCCCCACAACACACATCCGTACCTTACTCTCCAAACTCAAACCCTGCTCTGTATCTGCAAATAACATCCCATCCTACATTCTCCAGTCAACTGTCCACTCACTTGCCTATCCTATCTCTATCCTCATAAACCGTTCTATCTCGGAATCTAAAGTACCTTCCATCTGGAAACACGTCTACACCATACCTATCCACAAAGGAGGTAACTCCACTGAAATCTCTAACTTTAGGCTTATTGCTATCCTCTCCCCTCTATCCAAATTTCTAGAAAAGTGCATTCATACTCAAGTCATGGATCATCTCTCTCAAGAAAACCAACTTACATCAACTCAGCATGGTTTCCGACCACAGCATAGTACCTATACGGCACTCTTATCCTTTCTCAACACTATTTCCCTGACCAGAGATGGCCATAAACTTATCTCCTGTCTCTTCCTTGACCTTTTAAGGCCTTCAATACCATCTCTCACTCTCTACTATTAAAACAAACTGTCCTACCTCAATTTCTCTCCTGATACAGTTGTATTGCTTGAAAGCTATCTAAGAGATAGATTCCAATCTGTAAAATGGGACACTGCTCTATCTACTACAAATACAAATGGGAGTCCCTCAATGATCCACTTAAGAGCCATTACTTTTCAACATTTTCACAAACCTGCTTTACACCTCCTGTCCACTCTCCTTTATTATACAATATGCTGATGACTCGCCAGTCATAACTATAGCTAACTCTCAGAACTCTTAACAGCTACCCAGTCATCCTTTAACTCTGTAGAACTCTGTAGAAACATGGCTCTCCAACAACCAACTCATCCTAAACCCTAAAAAAACAAAACTCCTACTCTTCCTCCCTAAAATAGCTAACCCCATTAAGACCACCTTCACTATCCAGTCACTCAATAAGACACCAATCATTGCCGAATCAAGCTCAAAACTCCTTGGTATTACAATCGATGACCAACTAAAATTTGATCTCCACATAAATAACTGTATCAGGAAAACCCACCTTAAGCTAGGTCTACCCTATAGAAATAATAAATGTCTTACTCCAGGATAGCCCTCACTCATGCCTATCTTCTTCTCTGCTTAACATATTGCTCTTAAATTCTTACTAACTTTAACTCCTCTCTCAATGCTAGACTTCAGACTACATATCACAAAGTAGCTAGATTTGCAACCCAACAACCCTACAGATCTCACCACTGTCTCTCACTAAGATACTTAAACTGGCTTGAACTGCCCCAACTCCTCCTTCTCTCTCAGCTCCAAACCATACATTCAATCCTATATCAGTCATCTTTCTGCCCAGCCTTATACTTTATCATCTCCCACTATGCTCCCACAAGAAACCTCTGTAGCTCTTCTCAAGACCTTCTAAAAATCGACAAGCCCAAATCTAAAGCAGGACAAAACGTACATAGCTACCACCCCTCTAGTGAATGGAACAAACTTCCCCTTGAGATTCGCACAAGGCACATCCCAAACAGTTTAAGCTAACACTAAAGGAATATTTCAATAAAAAATGGATCTGCCAATGCTCAAACCCTCCTTGAAAACATTCCATTCTCAACTTTTCCAAATCGATGTACCTCTCTCTGTAATACTCATACAACTTCTGGTTAGATTTAAAAAAAAAAAAAATTTTTCTTCACACACCTGAGTTTTTGTACTTTATATTCCATTCTACCTACCCAGTATATGTACAACCTACTGTTAATCTGTATAAGATTTTGCTGTATTCTACTTGTATAAAATCTGTATGAAGTACTAAACTGTATATTTGTATGTACCGGAGCTTTTCTCCCCAGGCCTCTGCTGAAAAATAGCTTTGGCTCAGTCAGACATTCCCGGTCAACAAATGTAAAATAAAATAAATAAATAAAATTTAGTCTCACTTGCCTTAATAAGGAAACATAATACCTGAAAGGTAAAAAAAAGATCTAGCCAATGTTTCAGGCCTAATTCTGCAAACAGCAGAGTCCCTCACCTAGTGAGTTAAGTTACTAAAAAGGAACATAAGGCACTCACAGTTATTTAAAGCAGAAAGGAACCAGACTGCAGACGACACAAAAGGTGAATAACAAGATTTTAAAAATATTGATCTAGCTGTGGCTGCTTACTAGTCCAGATCCCCTACCACGGAGAGATAAGCAAAACCTGGACAACCCACTTAACTCTCTAGCCACATACTTCTGGATCCACTGCAAGTAAGCAAGATTCATATTTGAAAGCTACAGCTATATGGCACCAAAGACGTCAAGATGTAACAGGATAATAGCACAGGTAACTGTTGCCAAGCATGCAGAAATAATCAAGAGTTTGATACAAGTTATATTCTTCAGAAGGAAGAAAAAAGACTGCCTGATAAGTGCTAAAACATACCCCTGGATTCACTAATCTTCCATGCAGGACTAGCGTAGTCCTGCACAGAAGCGCCCGTGTAGGAGGATGACGGCAGCGCGCCATGCATATCAATGAAGGTGCACTGCCTGACCTCCTAGACTTACACGGAGCGTGTACGAGTACAGGAGGCATGTCTGAGAGCAGAGCTCTCAAAATAAACATGCCTCTGCAATGTAGAACAGCACAAAGTGGAATTAAATGAGCGAGACCGCTCATAGGTGTCTGCATATCCCCACCAACAGTCCCCCAT
>NC_056732.1:665411326-665423826 GCF_019279795.1 Protopterus annectens
CACAGTCTACTATACAGTTACAATGTCTCCCCCTCTACCTACCTACCTACTCCTTCACTATTCTCTCCTACTCTACCACACAGGTATGGAATAACTAAACTTAACCCGAATACCTGAGTGTAACCTATCCAGAACTGTTAAACTGGAATCTAACTTCACCTTCAAATGACCTTTGTCAACAGTCATACCTGACATGTAAACCTGACCTAAGCATGAATAATACCGACATATTAACGTAAACTAAGCATGAAGAATACGTTACTTAGCTATGTTAAGTCTGTTACTCTCTATGAATGTGAACACCTCTGTATAATTTTAATGAGTAGCTGGGTTTTACTGTGAAGCTCTACTCCCCGGGCCACAGCTGAAAATGGACAAGCATCCAGCTGGATCGTCCCAGTCAACAAATGTAAAATAAATACATAAAGTAGCATGGGGTAAGCGGGAATAAGTGGGATTAAGCCTGTTTGGGTGGCGGTAAGCAATGCCCACACTGGTTATACAATGTAGAAGCTAACTCAGTGTAAGACACCGTAACCAGACCCTCACGCAAACCAGCGCATACTCGTTTACAATTACTCAAAAGTGCCTTAGTCACTCTGTAGCCCACAGCTCTCATCGTGCCCAGTAACAAAATAATCTGCACTCCCAGGTTGCAACTCCCCGACCCTGCACACTACAGTCAAAGTGAGTTACCACTAAGCCATGGCAGATGCACGTATAGCTGCTGTTATCACAAACATATCATCCAGCACAGTCATTCAACAGTATAGGAAATGTAAGTAAGTATGTAGATTAATACCAGCAACCATGTGTACATTGCTCAATCACAGTATTTCGAGCAGTCTATGTGTATCAAAACACAGTGCCTGTCCAATCATACTGTGAGAATAGTAGTCTTGCATAATACTGAAGAGAATAATAAAAAATGGTGCACGCCATGGGGGCATGTGCGCGTGCTTCATGCACAGAATGTCACACCTAGGGCGTTGGTTCTGCGGAACCAGGAGATGAGGTTGGCCAGGTGTATGTGCAAACCGCTGCTTCTCAAACCCCTACCAGTGGGAGAAACAATGTAGACCAGCTAAGTCTAATCTTGACACAACAACAGGTCCATCCCTGGCGGGACGAACCAAAAATTGCGAGTAACATCGATATCTGCACCAGTATCAAAGTACCATCACGGCAAGGCTCATACGTACATGGACTAAACGGATGAAGAGCCTGCAGACGCTTGGGTCGAGACTGCATACTGGAGGAGTACCGAGACGTGCAGAGAGGGTAATGTGTGGAGGTGTGGTATGGCTGGGCTAGCAACTGGAGAATGGATAGATGCTGTGTACGTGGAGCTTGGGGGCCGGGGGAAGGAATCATGGGTATGACATTATGGTAGAAATATGCCAATGAAGTAGAAAAATAGTGTAGTGGGCAGAGCATCTTCCCAATGAGCAGGCATTCCCAGTTCGAGTCTCACTGTAGCACAGTCTATTTTACATGGCAAAGCACGTTATAACCAATAGTTTTGTTGCAAAACCCACTAAATAGCACATATATATGAACTGGAGTACCACAAGAAATGCACATGTGATGAGTCAGTGCCATACTGAATAAGGCAGTAGTAAGCAGGTGTAAGTGGGGGGTAAGCAATGCGCACACAGGGAAAGCAATGTTGAAGCCAACTGTCTCTAAGCATATGTAACTGGAGATTAGCATTGTTTACCTTCACGCAAACCAGCGCAAATTGCTTACAACTGCCTAAAAGTGCCTTAATCACTCTGTATGCATCAGCTGCTGTTCTGTCCAAAAATAAAAGTAACCAGCCTTTGCAGGATGTGAACCCAGCATCCTCTACACTACAGTCACAGAAGTAAACCACTAAGCCATCACAGCATTATGTAAGAATGAGGTTCCAACAAACAAATCCGCACCATAGGAAAATCAAGCTAAACATGTGCAATGGATTTATATACAGTGTGATGTTGTTTAACCTGCTACATAACATAAATATGTGAACTGGAGTACTGCAGTAAATCCAGATGTAAGGCGTTATTGCAATAAAGTGTTGAAGTTCCCAGGACCCCATACAGTGTATGTGCACATGAATCAAGGATACAAGACACATATATAACATGTAATGAAGAGGAAATCAATGCCAAAGGGCAAATATCATGCAAATCAAGTATGAAGCACTGCTAAGCTTTGCACACCACTGCTTCCCAGACTACTGCCAGGATATTACCAGTGGGAGAAACAGTGTCAACCTGCTAAGTCTAATACTGAAACAAACGCATGTTCGTCCCTGGCGGGTCACCCCAAAAATTCTGCTAAAAAGAATCTTCAGAGTAACATACCATGCCTCAAAGGTAAGCAAGGAATGGAACATATGTTCGCGGACTAAATGTTCGGGAAGCCAGAAGATCCATGGGTCGAGACAACTTGCGTGATGTTTCCTGAGAAGTGGAGAGTGGGCAATGTGTAGTGGTGTGCTTAGAGTCGGCTGGAACCTGTAGAAAGGAGGAATACTGTGGACGAGGAGCATGCGGGTGGGGTGAGGGAACCATGCGTATGAAATTATGGGTCTAGGCATGCGGGTGTTGGATGTCTGCAGTATGTATATGCCTATATGTAAATATGTATAGATATGTGTATGTATGTGTATGTGTATATATATATATATATATATATATATATATATATATATATATATACATATGTATATATATATACATATGTAATATAGAGAGGGAGAGGTATATATCTACTTAGTTATAAATATATGGACACACACATATACATCTACATATATCGTAATATGTTTCCCATACTGATGAATGGTATTGCTGGATGCTATGTTTGTGAAAACATCAGTGTTATGTACATCTGTGATGACTTATTGGTAAATCACATTGACTATGGTGTGCAGGCTCCTAGGTTTGAGCCTTGTAGATGCTGTTTATTTTGTTGCTGGGCAGAACAAGGGCGGTCGGATACAGGGTGATTAAGGCACTTTTAAGCAGTTGTAAGCGGGTTTGCATGAGTTTGACCGATGGTAAGGAATGCTAACTGGCAGTAAAATCCAGTTTCACCAGGTTAGCCTCAAAATTGCTTACTTTGTGTACTCAGTGCTTACCATCTTGCAAACCTGTGGAAAGCCGCATACTAACGCTTAAAAGTGCTTACTCCTGCTTAACCCCACGTTAATTTCCTTTAAAGACAAGAAAAAATGGTTGATAGGACAGTGGTGAAAAAGGGGCACAAAGAGGGAAAGACAGTAGGGAAAATAGCTAGGGATGTGCAGGAAGGGTGTAGGGAAGGTCCATAGCTGTCCATTTATTCTACAGCAACAGCTGTGCATATGCACTGAAGTTGGAGGTAGGTTTGGACACACAACCCCTGGGAAAGGGGTGAGGGCAACAATAATATGTAATGATGCCAATTAGACCACATTACATGTGCCCAGTGGACACGTGTGCAGAATGGACAGCTATATATGGGGCGAGATATTATTTGGGAACAGATTGCCCTTATTTTAATGTGTGAGTGGGATGTTGGGGAAGGAGAGTAGGTATGCTTGGGGGGATAGGGTGGGTAAGATGACAGACAAAACAGCATACAGGGGCAGTATATGATGCTTGGGGGGGGGGACACCTTGGATGGGGAGTGGTGTTTTGAAGTTGCAAGCCCATGAGCCCCCAAATGGAAACAGTGGGACTGAGGTCCCCACCCATGGGCAGTCACCACTGTACCTTCATGGCCCCAAAGGTGGCTGTGCTGGGGGCTGAGTAGGAGGTGCAGACTCACCCTCTGGTTGCACCATGCGGCCCTCAAGTTGGTGTAGGTGATCTTAAAACTCTTTGTCAAGCTCCCTACACACCATGGACTGGACCAGATGGCGGGTGACAGGTTCCTGTCCTCCCCCGCTCCGGGGGAGGCAAGCACCATCAGCTGCAGCAGTTCCACCCAATGGTCATGCATGGACAATGGAGGAGGAGGTCCCAGGCTGGGACCCAGACCTCCTGGTGCCATGGCCAGCGGAGATGGGACAGGTGGGTCAACTGACATCAGCATTCCCATATGGACTATGGTGTTGCCGTTTTACAACGGATAAGGGCCAGTAATAGTCAGCAGCAGTCAAGATTACTTATAACAACATGCATTGATATTCCCATTACCACAAGACACTAGATCTAGAACAGTTGCATAGCAAGGGGAACACATGCACATATCCTGCATGACATATGTACAAAGGGTGACAGACGTGTGAGTAGTGTTATGAACACTGGCACAATATTGGCATGGTGCTGTGGTAACCTCAGACATTTACTGTCATATCACTGTGTTTTGTGAAGTATATCCAATCTGGGATATGAAGTCAGTAACTCTCATGGCTGTCACCATGTACTGACTGCAATCCTCACACTATGCTTCTGCCGTTTTCAGATATGTGTTCTAACACACGAAACAAAAGGTTCAACACACTAACCAGTCTCCAGATGACCCCACAGATGGGGGTTTCCCTCACAAACATCGCACTGTCATGACAGATCTTACAATAGGCAGACTAGCCACAGCCACACACACCTTGTTAAACCGACAGTACTCTAAATTAAGAACAGCAACACTTACATTCTGTAGTCATGTCTGGCACATCCCCTCCTGTCTGTTGGCATTTTTCCACAGTGTATGTTGTTGGAGGTAAATCCCAAACCCATCTGTGATGATTTATGCCAAACACCAGATCTAGGTTCCACTCACAGTGATCATCATGGCCCAACACCAACATGATGTTCCTAGATACTGTAGTGTGTTTCCATGCAATTGGCTATGGGAATATTACTACAGCTGTGTCACATTCAATCGGCTAGAGGAGGACTGCAATTGGTGCAGAGGCCATCAGTTGATCATGACCAACCCTTACAAAACACTAGCTGCTGCCTAAGCAGAGCAGGTGTACATATCCACATCTACCAGGTTGGGTGTGGGAGGGACAGACAGAAACAAAGTACAATTGTGAAGGTGTGGGCAAGTAAAACTGAAGCATGTTTGTGTGACACACATACCAGTACAGGGATTCAAACCCTTGACTGGCAATGCATTATATCACATGTGCATGCAGTTATTGCAAGCGCCACATAGCTTACTTGTTGGTGAGCTGTCCAAAAATATATGTGCTGGTGAGTGACATCTGCAACAGTGATATTGTACAGATATGGTAGGTGTAGTACAAGTGCTTGTCCACATTGACCGGTGTCAGTGGCAACACAGCTACACTCCTAAGGGACTCATACACACTGCTGCACTTGCCCAGGTCAGGAATACACTCCCTACCTAGTTATTTTACCACAATACAGTACTGCACAGGTATCACATGCACCACAGGGGCTATTGTGCTGTACTATGGGCAAAGGGCATGTGAAGGTGTCTGACATCAGTCGGACTATTTCAGTATGCCAATGGAAGATGTAGCAGGTGTGAATGTGGTTGGAAGCATCATACACCATACACAGGGACACACGGTGCCAGTACTGATGTGCATGTGTGCATTTGCTTCATGGGTGTGTAGCGGTTGGATGTGCCAGAAGGCTGTACAAGGCTAGGTGAGGGGTATACCTTGGCATCAGGCCATATGACAATGGTCTGCTGTGTGGATCAGGTGTGTAGTGTCTGGAATGTCCCACACAGGTGGGTATTGTATTCACCATCCTGTCACCTGGGTTAGTATTGTGTGTGCCCAGTGCTGTGCAATGCTTGCCATTGTGTTCTATAGTCCATGACATGGATGGTGTCTGGATGTGCACACATCCCACATTCATGTACAGTGACATGTGGAAGTGTACCTGGATTGCCAGGCCCATGTTATGTACACAGATTATAATCACATATGCCACTCCTGACCTCTTGTGGCAGGGCATGCTCATGCACAGTCCTTTGTGGATCACATTTGATGGCACCACAGATGTTGTAGGCATCCATTTGGGAACATACTGAAGGTGCACTGTCTTCAGTTATGTGCCTATTGTACTGATGGACAGGGTGCCATGCCCTCTGTAGCCCACTGCAAACACACCATGCTTGCTATCTGTGAACAGTATGCTGGGTACTACCAACATAGAGGTAGTTGTCTAAGCAAATGTGTTTGTGTATGAGACACAGGTTCATGGTGTACTCTGTGTAATACTAAGGTTGCTTACTTTGTTCACCAGGCCTTGTATCACATGTAGGGGTGTGGATTGGCACCCCAGCATCTCTGCTGATTGACATCTGTCATCCTTGTAAGGTGGACATTGTGACATATAATATGGCCAACATATAGGAAAATTACAAAACCAGCTCCTCAATGGGTCCAGGTGTTACACAGTCACAGCCACCTCCACAAAGGTTACGTATTACAAACACGCACACACACACACGCAATACACACTTACCATGTCTGGGAATAAAACCTCTACTTAACAAGTTTATCACACTACAGCATTACACAGTTATAGCACACGCCACAGAGATTACTGGGATATCTTTCCACAAAGGTGTATTTCACAGTCGATGATATCAGCAGACATGCCAAAGTAGGGCAATGCAGGTCGTAGTGCCTGTGAATGGCCTTAAAAGCATTGCTCCCCACTCTGACTAAGGAACACACACAAACATTCACACATACCATATCTGGGTATAGAACCCCTACCTAACTAGTTTATCACACTACAGCATTACGCAGTTACAGCACGCACCACGGCAATTACTGGGATTCTGCTTCGCCAAAGGTGTATTTCACACGGAATGACATCAGCAGGCTTGTCAGAGAAGGGCAATGACAGATGCACTGACTGTCCTCAAAAGCATTGGGCCTGACACACACACACACACACACACACACACACACACACACACACACACACACACACACACACACACACAGGCTCACAGTTGCCATGAATGGGATTAAAACTCCTACCTAACTACTACAGCACATCAGAGCATTACGCAGTTACAGAACACGCCACGGAGATTACTGGGATACTCCTTCACTAAAGGTGTATTTCACAGGAAATGACATCAGCAGGCTTGTCAAAGAAGGACAATGACAGGTGTACTGACTCTCCTCAAAAGCACTGGGCCCTACACATGCGCACACACACACACACACACACACACACACACACACACACACACATATACACACACACACACACACACACACAGACACACACACACACACACACACACACACACACACACACACACACACACACACACAGTCGCCATGAATGGGATTAGAACACCTACCTAACTACTACAGCACATTAGAGCATTACGCAGTTACAGAATGCACCACAGAGATTACTGGGATACTCTTTCACCAAAGCTGTATTTCACAGGGAATGACATCAGCAGGCTCGTCAAAGAAAGGCAATGAAAGGTGTACTGACTGGAAGGCTGCCAGGGGCAATTGTGTACATTGATGGACATCTGCACATCATATGTTTTTGCAAAATGGGAGTGTGCTATGTGGGACAGGCCTCATGAGAAGGGAGCTGTTTGTCACTCTCTTCCCACATCTATTATGTGTATGTCAGGGCTGTTATAGTGAGCTGTCCTTGGATACATGCGCATATTCTCATCCGTTGTGTGTGCAGAGCTTGACTAGTGCATAATGTGGAGTGTTTGCACAGACATCTGTGACTGACTGCTGTGTATAGTCCACAGTTGTTTCCAGACATGGCCTTCCTTTCTCTAAGTGTGTGAGCATGCCCAGTATAAGTGTCTGTATTGCATGCATGACTCCATTCTAGGTAGGTTGTACTCCAGTGAAGGTATTTGTGCTCTACACCTACAGCTAGTAACCTGCTTCTGCAAAATATCTGTAGATTGGTTGACAATGTGGGCCAACATTGGGCAAAGGCTAGTGAGATTGTTGCTAATTGTGTCTGTGGTGCTTCTGCTACATGGTTTCGGTGTTGGCAGGGATACTCAGTGATATGTGGTATTTTACCCTCTGATGTTTTATGTCATTAACTACTGACAGGTATACATCTTTGCTGGCAGTAGGGTCCTGGGGATTACAAGTTGAATGCAGCTTTGTCCAGTAATGTGGTGTGCAATCTACATATTCATGCACACTCATGTCATTCTGGCGGTGAAACTGCAGACACTTGCTGATGGGTCTGTGTATACGGTCCAGCACCTTGGTGCTGTTGTGGCTGTGGATCCCATGCCTGTACAATTACCACCATGACAGGATGGCCATATCGTGCTGTGGCCATACCTCCCAGGTACTCAGACTCATTGAGGTTATCCAGAGGCAGGGCTCATTATTCTGTTTATTAACCCTTCACAATTTGGTTTGCAAGCAGGTTTGTGGCCACCCATCCCAGTGTTTGCAGCCATGATAAGTATGTGCACACATCAGGGTTTCACCTTTCACACACTCCATGGTGACGATGCTACCTCCCCCCCCACACCGGTTAATCTGTCCTCTTTCTACCATTATGCGCATGATATCTGACAGGTATGCCTATAGTTGCCACTCCATCCCAGTAGTACATACAGGTTGGTCCACAGTTTATGCATTGGAACATGATGGACATACTACTGGGATTTGTCAACATGTCCTTGCATTTGTGTTCTGTGGACTGTGTTTTGTCATTAAGTGGGGGTCCATGGGGTAACATACAATAGTGGGATGGGCGTGACAGACCTGTGACAGAGGACAGTGGGGCATTGGGTACTGATGCAGGCTATCTATAGTAGGCCAGTGCATACTGTCAGTTGTACAGACCCAGGCTGCAAGGCAATGTATTCCCCTGGATTGATAGGATAGGTGTGCAAAGTGATGATGGCAATTGTTCCTGTCCTTATCAATCCATTGGTGTGGATGCTGGCAGGGTGCATCTTACAGCTATGGACACACTTGCGTGGGACACTTCTTCAGCATGCTGCATTCCATGAGTATTCACATAGTAATGTGGGGATCATATTGTACTCATTCACAGCTGCAGGGAGGTGGCCTGTGTGTTACCTGAGGCTGATGTTGGGCCGGACTGGCTGCATGTGTGCAAGGGTAGCTACTTGCAACTTCCTCACAGGTTTACGTGGCCCTTTCCCCTGCTGGTGGCTAGTGGGTAGACACCAGCAGCTTCTACATACATCATACCTCTGCCTTTTGCTGTCTGCCAGTGTTTGCCTACAGTACATCTTAGTTCCCCATATACACAACAAACTGAAGTGCTGTGAACCTGTATGTACAAACAGAGGGTGTCTCCATTTCACTGTGAAATGTTACACAGTCTCTCTCTATGGTACTTCCAACTGTATACTGTGTGTAAGTCTGGGCCAACACTCATGCCATGTCTATCTTCCAGATGGTGACAGTTATGACATCTGTACAAATCATATGGCCTACTGTTGCAACACATCATGCTGGGATACCAGTCTGTTTGGCACTGCAATTGTGTGGACTTGGTCCAGTCATCAGCAGTACTGACCACTGGACACGAGGACACATCATCCATGGCTATTTGCTGAACACTTTCGCACAGCATACCACTCAGAACTAGCTAACACACAGAGCTCTGCCTATTGTAGACATGCGACTATCCATCTTGCTGATTTGATCAGCACAGGTACTCAGTGCTCACTGTTATTACTCCTATACATGTATGCTAATACATTTCTACATAGGGTTGGGGGGGGCACACCTGCCAACTGTGGACATGTCCTACAACCACCTGGTATGTCAGGTACTCTGTTGGCTTCCACACAACAACCTGACACTCAGATCTCTGCATATTGTACACATGCAACATTCCATCATTATAATTGGGGCAGCTCAGGTACTCTGTGCTCTGCTGCTGTGTTACCCACTACTACATAGGATTGGGGGGCACACCTGACAATTGTAGACATTTCTGCTATACCTACCTGATAGTTCAGGTACCCTGTTGGCCTCCACACATCAACCTGACACTCAGAGCTCTGCATATTGTACACATGAAACAATCCATCCTTCTACTTTGGCAAGCACAGGTACTTTGTGCGCACTGTTACTACTCCTACACATGGATGCTAATACATGTCTACATAGGGTTTGGGGGGGGGGCACACCTGCCAACTGAGGACATTTGCTTTGACTGCACTGGTATTTCTGGCAGTCTGCTGGCTTCCTTTTAAATCTGTATTCTGACCTATCCTGCGGATTACAGGCATATCAGTGTAGTATAGTTTATAAGTTTTATGGACCTACATTGCCATTTCAGACTTCCTACCCTTCATGAATGACATCCCACTTCCCGACCTGTTATACTCTGTGTAGGTCTGGAGGGGGGGGTTAATCTCCACTGCCATACCTTGAGGACCTCAGCAAAGCCTTTCCTTGTGTTCATCTACACCTGTCCTGCTGGCTGGGTGGGACTGTTGTTGGGTATGTGAACCTCCATGACATGTATGTGTGTGCCCTTTGGACACACAATTGGGCTAGCACATGTCCTGCAGTGGGTTTTTTCACCTCGTCTGTTACTGCCTACTTTGTTGACACCAGTATTTGTTATGGTTTCATGCTGCCCATATAGCTGTCCACTGTCTGCTGCCATCCCATTCAGCCACCCAATTCCCTTCCTTGCATGTTCACATCCATACCACTGATACAACTAGCAGACCATACTACTGCATTCAGTGATTGATAGGAAGGGTGACTTACCTTGCGGCTGTGCCAGTATTGAGGATGGTGCTGGAGGGCTGACTATGTCAGATGCACATAGTACACTCCCTATACATGGTAAAGCACAGATGGTGTCCTTTTTGGCATCCCTTTTACTGTATGTGTGAGTCCGAGAGAGTTTTCATTCTCTGGGTTCCTACTGTGTCAGTGTGTGTGCTAAGTGTTGCCTCTTTCCCAAAGCCACGGCATACCGTGCATGCCTCCTTCTGCCTACAGGTGCAGGCTTAGGTTGTTTCTCCTCTGAGTCACTCTGTGTCTGTGCTGGCCTTGGCAATGGTGGGGGGCTGTGTGGCCCTGCCCTGTGCTGTTCCTGCTGTAGTCATGTTGTGTGGCATGGCACATACCATGAATATTTGGGTACATGCAGCTGGAGAGTACTGCAAGGCTCCACCGGATGTGTCCAGGCACCGGAAACGTGACTTGATCATCCCAAACACACACTCTATTATGATTCTTGTTTGTGCATGTGCCTCATTATGGAGCTCTTGTTCAGGTGTGTGTGCATTTCTGATGGGTGTAATCAGCCACGGCTGCAGTGCGTAACCAACATCCCCCACTAGGTGGCTGTATGGGATGTTCCCACTGGCAAATCTCTGGTACAGCTGTGTCTGATGCCAGATGTGGGAATCGTGATAGCTCCCAGGGCTAACAGCACACACATTCATTATAATGCATTGGGCATCACACACGACCTCACAGCTGATGGAGGGGAAGCCCTTATGTAGACCCTGCCCTGCTTATGGGGTGGTGCTTTTCTGTGTATGTGCATGGAGTCTATAGCACCCACTACTTCAGGGTATTCTGCTATTTGTTGGAAGAGATGCATATTGCTGGCCAACGTCTCACGGGTGTTGAGGAAACATATGTGCTCACCGGCATCTGCTGACATGGCATCCAGGAACTGGTGGAGTACCCTGGATGCTGATGCCTGTGAGATCCCCATGATATCCCCAGCTGGCCTTTGGAAGGTACCTGTGCTTAGTATTCTTAAGCCTACACATACCTTGGTTTCCAGTGGGATGGGTTCCCCTCTGTTGGTTCTGTGTCTGAAGTGTGGCCGGCACAGCTCAACGATATGCTGTAGGAGATCCCTGTCCACCCTATAGCACTCCACTATCTCCAGCTCATGTAGCCCCTGGTAGGTTTCCCTGGGTCTGTACACTCTTCTCCTCCTCCTCACTGTGTGTTGGTCGTCAGCATTCACATCCTCACCACCCTCAGCCTCTTGCACATGCTGGTTTATGATAACAAAAGCAGCCCCTAACATTTTTTCTCTTGCTTTTGTTTTGTAAAATTTCCCAATTGCTTACACCAGTGGTGCAGAGTTTTTAAGGAAAAAACAACGGGGAAAGGTGTTTGCATAGTTTATAGTGGTGTGCTGGCTGTGTAATTGGCTGATTCTGATACATTTCACCTGCCAGCTATGCTAATTCTCCTCGATTACCTTCCTACTGCTATTTTCCCTTCCCATTGCCTCCCTGTTTAAGCCCTTGTGCGTGCAGCGCTAACAGAGTGTTCACGTGCACAGAGCTGCTATTTCCTGGTTTAACTTCTTTTTTCTTCCTGTAAAACCTGGTGTGCGGTGCGCACACCCGCTTACACTTTGTAAAGAGTGCTAAGCAGGTTTAGACACCCGCCCCCAGCTTAGCTGTGCTAAGCTAGGAGCAAACCCGAGCCACAGGCCTCCAATCCACTTACAGGATGCCTGACGCATACACCCATGATGTCACCTACCTCCTAGTCTTGCACCCAGCTATTCATACTCTTGCACTGTTGGAACCTGCTT
>NC_056732.1:665428826-665433826 GCF_019279795.1 Protopterus annectens
TTCAGGGAAAGGTCACTGACCACCTTGGGGGTTAAGGAGGGATTAATCCTAAGGGTGACCATATCCATGTGGAAAACTAGGAAGGGTGGGATAGCCATAAGGGCTTGGAGCTCCAAAACCCTCCTGGCTGACATCAGAGATACTAGTAGTACTGTTTTCCAAGTGCAAAATTTCAAGTCAGCCCTGCCAGCTGGTTCGAATGGTGACAGAGTGAGTTTTTCTAGCACACAGTTCAGGTCCCAGGTGGGGGGAGTCAGTTTTCTGGGGGGATCTTAAGTGTAAAACACCCTTTAGGAATAGCTTGACTGGAAGTCTGGATGCTAGCAGAGGTTCCATGGGCAAGCAGGCAGAGATGGCAGACAGGTGTGCTTTTAATGAGGTGTGCATTTAATGAGGAGTAAGACAAGCCTGTCTTTAGGAG
Organism: Protopterus annectens; assembly: GCF_019279795.1. Taxonomy (NCBI): domain Eukaryota; kingdom Metazoa; phylum Chordata; order Ceratodontiformes; family Protopteridae; genus Protopterus; species Protopterus annectens. The sequence goes on from NC_056732.1 coordinate 665,429,248, forward strand.
TTCACACAGGTAGGACAGAATCAGAGGCAGGTCACTGTCCAGTGGCTCCATCTGTCTTTTGTAAGACCAGATAGAAAACCTTCTCCATTTCGAGAAATAAGATTTCCTTGTGTTGGGTTTCCTGGCCTCCTGCAGGAATGAGAGCACGTCCTCATTGTACAGGTGTCTGAAGGGGATCAGAATCCTATCAGCCACAGAGAGAGGTGCAGGGATCTTCAATGTGGGTGAATCTGTGTCCCCTTGTGCTGTGTGAGTAGATCCACTGAGGGAGTGTAACATGTGGTGATGAAAAAGTAGGGGGAACCACTGCTGCCTTGGCCAGTAGGGAATCACCAACAAGATTTTTGGTGAGTCCTGCTGAATTTTCAGTAGGACTCTCTGGATCAGACGGGAGGGGGGGTGGTTAAGGCATACAGAAATCTCCCCTTCCAAGACATTAAGAAGGCATCGGTTTGCAGTGCCTTTGGGTCGTGAGTTCTGGAGTAGTAGCTCTGGAGTTGCCTGTTTGTGGAGGAGATGAACAGGTCTATCTGTGGAATACCCCACCTGTGGATCAGATCTAGGAATATATCTCTTGACAGCATCCATTCGTGGCTGTCTGAGGCTCTGCTTAAACAGTCTGCCTGACAATTGTGTTGGGACAGCATGAAGGCTGCCTGGAGGGAGATCCCCTGGGAGATAGCCAGATCCCATACCTGTTGAGCTAGCCTGCAGAGGAGGTAGGACTTCATCCCTCCTTGCTTGTTCACATGCCACATCACTGTGGTGTTGTCTGTGAAGATCTTTAGGATCCCCTATCCGAGGAAAGGCTGGAAGGGCTGCAGGGCAAGACATATGACTGACATTTCCTTGATGTTGATGTGCCAGTGTTTGTGTTTGTCTGTCCACAAACCTTGCACCATTCTTGTGTCCAGAGTGGCCCCCCAGCCCAGACCTGATGTGTCTGTGTGCATGACTTGGGAAGGGGAGGGCATTTGCAGGGGAAGGCTTGTGTTTTGGGCAACCTGGGCCAGCCACCACTGTAGTTCTTGGTGGTGGCAGGGGAGGAGTGGGATCCTGAACTCGAGGGGGTGTGAGTGCTGGGTTCATACCGAGCAAAGGTACCATTTAATTTTCCTCATGTGTAACCTTGCCAGGGGTAGCATGGGAAGAGTAGCTGCCATGTACCCAAGAAGTCTGAGGAATTCCCTCGCAGTCAGGACAGGTGAGAGGAGGGCAGATTGTAGGTGGTGGGTCAGGGAAAGCACTTTTTCCTGTGGTAGGGAAACCGTCCTGAGGTCTATTCTGATTCTGCATCCTAGGAAGACAACGTCTTGTGTAGGATTCAGATGAGATTTGGGGAAGTTTATGAGGAACCCCACAGACTGCAACTGGAGCAGGAACTCCTTTGTGTGGGCAAGGAGGGTTTGTTTGTCTGCTGCTTGAATGAGAAGGTTGTCTAGGTATGGGAAAATTTGCATTCCCCTCGTCCTGCAGTAAGCAATGACTGGGGCTACGCATTTTATAAATACCCTTGGTGCAGTGAAGAGTCCAAAAGGCAAGGCACAGAACTGAAAATGAGAAGAGCCTGCTTTGAATCTAAGGAAGGATTCTAAGGAATCTCCACTGCCATACCTTGAGGACCTCAGCAAAGCCTTTCCTTGTGTTCATCTACACCTGTCCTGCTGGCTGGGTGGGACTGTTGTTGGGTATGTGAACCTCCATGACATGTATGTGTGTGCCCTTTGGACACACAATTGGGCCAGCACATGTCCTGCAGTGGGTTTTTTCACCTCGTCTGTTACTGCCTACTTTGTTGACACCAGTATTTGTTATGGTTTCATGTTGCCCATATAGCTGTCCACTGTCTGCTGCCATCCCATTCAGCCACCCAATTCCCTTCCTTGCATGTTCACATCCATACCACTGATACAACTAGCAGACCATACTACTGCATTCAGTGACTGATAGGAAGGGTGACTTACCTTGCGGCTGTGCCAGTATTGAGGATGGTGCTGGAGGGCTGACTATGTCAGATGCACATAGTACACTCCCTATACATGGTAAAGCACAGATGGTGTCCTTTTTGGCATCCCTTTTACTGTATGTGTGAGTCCGAGAGAGTTTTCATTCTCTGGGTTCCTACTGTGTCAGTGTGTGTGCTAAGTGTTGCCTCTTTCCCAAAGCCACGGCATACCGTGCATGCCTCCTTCTGCCTACAGGTGCAGGCTTAGGTTGTTTCTCCTCTGAGTCACTCTGTGTCTGTGCTGGCCTTGGCAATGGTGGGGGGCTGTGTGGCCCTGCCCTGTGCTGTTCCTGCTGTAGTTGCTTTCGCAGGATCATGTTGTGTGGCATGGCACATACCATGAATATTTGGGTACATGCAGCTGGAGAGTACTGCAAGGCTCCACCGGATGTGTCCAGGCACCGGAAACGTGACTTGATCATCCCAAACACACACTCTATTATGATTCTTGTTTGTGCATGTGCCTCATTATGGAGCTCTTGTTCAGGTGTGTGTGCATTTCTGATGGGTGTCATCAGCCACGGCTGCAGTGCGTAACCAGCATCCCCCACTAGGTGGCTGTATGGGATGTTCCCACTGGCAAATCTCTGGTACAGCTGTGTCTGATGCCAGATGTGGGAATCGTGATAGCTCCCAGGGCTAACAGCACACACATTCATTATAATGCATTGGGCATCACACACGACCTCACAGCTGATGGAGGGGAAGCCCTTATGTAGACCCTGCCCTGCTTATGGGGTGGTGCTTTTCTGTGTATGTGCATGGAGTCTATAGCACCCACTACTTCAGGGTATTCTGCTATTTGTTGGAAGAGATGCATATTGCTGGCCAACATGTCACGGGTGTTGAGGAAACATATGTGCTCACCGGCATCTGCTGACATGGCATCCAGGAACTGGTGGAGTACCCTGGATGCTGATGCCTGTGAGATCCCCATGATATCCCCAGCTGGCCTTTGGAAGGTACCTGTGCTTAGTATTCTTAAGCCTATACATACCTTGGTTTCCAGTGGGATGGGTTCCCCTCTGTTGGTTCTGTGTCTGAAGTGTGGCCGGCACAGCTCAACGATATGCTGTAGGAGATCCCTGTCCACCCTATAGCACTCCACTATCTCCAGCTCATGTAGCCCCTGGTAGGTTTCCCTGGGTCTGTACACTCTTCTCCTCCTCCTCACTGTGTGTTGGTCGTCAGCATTCACATCCTCACCACCCTCAGCCTCTTGCACATGCTGGTTTATGATAACAAAAGCAGCCCCTAACATTTTTTCTCTTGCTTTTGTTTTGTAAAATTTCCCAATTGCTTACACCAGTGGTGCAGAGTTTTTAAGGAAAAAACAACGGGGAAAGGTGTTTGCATAGTTTATAGTGGTGTGCTGGCTGTGTAATTGGCTGATTCTGATACATTTCACCTGCCAGCTATGCTAATTCTCCTCGATTACCTTCCTACTGCTATTTTCCCTTCCCATTGCCTCCCTGTTTAAGCCCTTGTGCGCGCAGCGCTAACAGAGTGTTCATGTGCACAGAGCTGCTATTTCCTGGTTTAACTTCTTTTTTCTTCCTGTAAAACCTGGTGTGCGGTGCGCACACCCGCTTACACTTTGTAAAGAGTGCTAAGCAGGTTTAGACACCCGCCCCCAGCTTAGCTGTGCTAAGCTAGGAGCAAACCCGAGCCACAGGCCTCCAATCCACTTACAGGATGCCTGACACACACACCCATGATGTCACCTACCTCCTAGTCTTGCACCCAGCTATTCATACTCTTGCACTGTTGGAACCTGCTTCACATGCTGGGGAAAACTGAGATTCACTATCCTTCCCCTCATTTGCATAGGATTGCCTGCTAATGCATAGTTACATATCTCACACTGAGCCTCCCCCCTTAGCAACCACTACTCACTAGCAGGTTGTCTTCTGCCTGCCATTCACTTGTATGGCAGAATACTGATTTTAGTTAGAATGCTTATTTTAGGTCTATTTACCCCCCAATCCCATTTGTGCGCTACTGCATTATGCTTAAACAGCCGAGACCAGCAAAAAAAAAATAATAGAAGTTTTTTTTATTTTTTGTATTGTTTGCAATGCCAATGGCCTTATATTTGGCCACTGGCATGCTTCCTCAATGATATGCAGCCTTTATCTGCAGCTGTCATAGCTCCGTTTTGGATTTTGCAGAAATGTACTTGGTTACTAATCGAGTACATATCTGGAGATAACACAAGTCTTGCATGGACTGTTGCAAGCTTCTTGGATTGCAAAATCAACTAATTTGCATGGATTTCACCTGCAAATGGGGTGACTTGCATACCAGGGCTTAGTCCGTGCAGGATTAGTGCAGGAGCACTCGTGCACGCCCCTGCAAGCTGTTCTTGGATCGCACGGCAGACATATTGCCTGCGTGGCCTCCTGCACCAATCTTGCACTCTGTGCAAGCTTTTGTGAATCCAGGGGAAAGTCTTTTCATCATGATACACTAGCAAATACTAGTCCTAGATTTTTTTTTTTACCTTGGGTACAAACACTAAATGATAAAAAGATAAAGAGGAAAGGTGTGTTATCTGTGAAGGGTGAATGGTAG
>NC_056732.1:665438826-665613826 GCF_019279795.1 Protopterus annectens
GGGATCCTGAACTCGAGGGGGTGTGAGTGCTGGGTCCATACCGAGCAAAGGTACCATTTAATTTTCCTCATGTGTAACCTTGCCAGGGGTAGCATGGGAAGAGTAGCTGCCATGTACCCAAGAAGTCTGAGGAATTCCCTCGCAGTCAGGACAGGTGAGAGCAGGGCAGATTGTAGGTGGTGGGTCAGGGAAAGCACTTTTTCCTGTGGTAGGGAAACCGTCCTGAGGTCTATTCTGATTCTGCATCCTAGGAAGACAATGTCTTGTGTAGGATTCAGATGAGATTTGGGGAAGTTTATGAGGAACCCCACAGACTGCAACTGGAGCAGGAACTCCTTTGTGTGGGCAAGGAGGGTTTGTTTGTCTGCTGCTTGAATGAGAAGGTTGTCTAGGTATGGGAAAATTTGCATTCCCCTCGTCCTGCAGTAAGCAATGACTGGGGCTACGCATTTTATAAATACCCTTGGTGCAGTGGAGAGTCCAAAAGGCAAGGCACAGAACTGAAAATGAGAAGAGCCTGCTTTGAATCTAAGGAATTTCCTGGGTTTTATGGGAATGTGCAGATAGTCCTCCTTGATGTCCAGGGTCACCATGAAGACCTGAGGAAAGATGATGGGAAGAGAATGGGTAGTGTAATCATCCTGAAGGAGGGGACCTTCAAGAAGGGGTTGAGATGGGAAAAGTCTAGAATGGGTTTCAATGGTCCTTCTTTCCTGGGCACCAGGAAAATTCTGGAATAGAAGCCTTTCCTTCGAGCTGAGGGGGGAACTAGTTCTATGGCGCCTTGGACAAATAGGTTGTTTAGGACCTCGGGTAGGAGGGACATCTGGGGGGGAGGAATAGGTAGTCTTGGAGGAGGGGAGATCCAAGACATGAAGTAACCCTCCCTCAGGATTGTCAGAACCCTTTTGTCAGATGTCACTAGGGCCCATTCAGGGAAGCAGTGAAAGAGACAGGAGGATAAAGGTATGGTGGAAGTGGGTGGGGGAAGAAAGGGAGGCAGGCAGTCCGACACTGCCTGCTCTTTCTGGAAAGGGAGGTCTCTGGACAATGGCCTGAGGAGTCCCAGGAGGAGTTTGGCCTTGAAGTCATCCAGGAGGGACTGAAGATGCAGCCAAGAGTACCTCCTCAACATGGAGACAGATGCAGCTGACCTGGCAGAGGCCTCAGCTGCATCATATGTACACCTGAGTGAGTGTTTATTAACCTGGGAGATGAGCCCAAAGCAAGGAAGACAGGGATGTCTTTGCAGCACAGTCAGGGATATCATTGAGATCTTTGGAGGCTTTGTCTAGTAAGGCCAAGGAGTATTTGGCCATGTGTGACTGGTAATTGGTAGCCCTGAAAGCTAGGGTAGCATTAGTGTATATCTTCTTTCCCCACCTCTCCATGGCCTTGCTGCCTTTATCTGCAGGCAGGACAGAGGTAGTGTGGAGAAGTTTGGTTGCCTTATCAGTAGCAGTAGAAATAGTAGCTGGGTCTGCTGGAGGGTACTTGAAAAGGAATTTCTCTGCATCAGGTACCCTGTATAATCTGTCTGCCCTTCTAGGGGCAGTTGGCTGGGAATCTGGGTTTAAGCATGTTGCAGCAAAGGCATGTAAAAAGGCAGGCTGGACAGGTGGCATAGGAGCCAGGTTAGCAGATTCCATCTGGATCAGATAATAGAATCTTTTTTGAGCCTCAGACATGTCTGAGCATTCCCATTTAAAATGTTCTCTCATAAGACTGACTGTGTCCCCGAAGGTAAGGTCTTCCACAGGGGAGTCAGGTTCTGCAGAGGCTTCTTCTGGGGATCCATACCCCAGAGGGGAAGAAATCTGTGAAGAGTAGGACAAGGAATCCTCTGAGGAGTTCGACATTTCCTCCTCTGCAGGTTGGCTTGGAGTACTCTCAGGCAGAAGAGGCCTGAGACTAAGAAGAGATGGAGAAGCAGGAGGAAGGTCTTCCGGTCTAAGGGTCAGGAAGATGCTGCAGAGGCTCTGGCTGAAGGCCTGCCAGTTGGGCAAGGCTTTCGGGGTTGGTGGAATATGCCTCATCTTTTGTTTTTTCTTGGTCGGCCTAGCCGGTGTCTGGCTGGCGGTAGGCCTGGAAGTCACTGTAGGAGCGGCATCCTGGTCCAACGCACCCATCCCAGATACTTGTTCCCCGAGGCGTCTGAATCAGGCACCGTGATATCCTCCCCGGAAGTGTCATCCGCTCTGGATTGTGCGGCCTCCTGATAAGTACCCGCTTTAGCTGAAGTGGCAGATGCCGGTTCCTCGGCCAAGTTGATGACAGCTACAGGCTGAGAATCGGCGGAGGGAGGTGCAGTGGAAGAAGACAGTCACATGGGCTTGGCCCTCTTCCCGGGTGGTTTGGATGGGGTGTCGGAGGTGGCTTCCATACTGAGAGCGATCTGTCTGAGGTGCTGGTTTTCAAGGTATAAGTCAAGGGCCTGAAGTCGGCGATGAAGGGTCTTAGTGTCGAACGACTTACAAATGGCGCAGTTTTTATAATCAGGATCCCTGCCCAAACAAAAAAGACACTGGTCATGGGTGTCTTTATGGGGAATCTGGCAACCACAGTTGCACTTGCTCTTACTGGACATTAACAGACTATAGTACTACATAAAGGACTGATGAAAGTCCCCAACGGGGTACTTATCTTAATGCGAAACTGATCCGATGTGTGCGAGTAGCAGAAACACCTGGCATATGGCTGGCAGCTGAAATGTTCTGAGGGCCAGTGCACAAAGACGTCACATTTATGGCCCACATACCTGCCAACACATCAAACTTCCGACGCACCATCAGGGACTGGAAAAGCTCTGGAAACCTAGCTGGACAAGCTGATGGGAAGAAGGGTAAACCCACTAGTGAATACTACAACACTGGAATAGAAGGACTTTTAGAATTTTCCAGTCAGTATGAAAAGAATGAATTGTATACTCGTCCAGTGGTGTGCCCCCCCCCCCCCCCAAAAAAAAAAAAAAAAATTATTTACAGCAGAAATAACTACTCCTGAAGGCACAAATAAACTGGCAGGAATGAAAAATGGAAGACTACAAAAAAGGAAAATGCTTTACAAGCACAAGCAGCTCTAGAGGACTATAATCCCTTTGAGTGATGGAAAACAACCAAGAGACAGATACATTTCCTTCCACTGATACCATCAAGATGGACAACAAACTCAAGTTTACCCCTAGGAAAAAGCTTTGGAAATCATAAAGAATGTCCTCGGAGGTGGGGATTTGTGTACATGTGAAGATACTTTTCATTCCAGTCCACCTAATGCCCGTAATTTACCAGAGCAAACAGTAGTAAAAAATAAAATGGACTTTTTCTAAGTACCTTAAGAGAAAAATACATTAAGCCACTCAAAAATCAAAAGCTAGACAACATGGAATAATATGGTTCACTTGGAATTATTTGATAGCATTCACTAGTATCACTTCACTTAATTAACAGAAAACTACCATTTGTAACACATCCCAAAGGAAGGATAAGGTTACTGGAGCAAGGTAGATGACACTGTTACTCATTTATCAAGAATCAAGAGCAAAACAAAGGATACAAACGATCAACATATTAGTCTGACCCTAGCTGAGAGAAGTCAGGCAATCCTTACAAAGAAATTAATTTTGGAACACTTCGATACACAACTGGAAGATCATGCCAGATAAAGCAGACTTCTTCAATGTGACAACTAGGGTAGCTGACGACAATGGAGTGGGGGGTCAGCAAGGTATTTTACATAACAGCACACAAGAAGTTACTGAACAAATTACACAGGTCTGGGTCATAGATGGTATAATGGGGCCCAAATGATTACAGCACACTGAGCCCATTAAGAATAAAGAATGATTTCTAGTACACCCCTCACTGATTTGTTGGATTCTGGAAAACAGAAAGAGGGAATATTTATTAAAAGCACAAATTAGCAACCCCTATAAGGCAGCAGTTATTAAGTAATGGAGCTGGGCGATTAGGTTTAGAATTCAGTGGGAAACGGATTTAAACACTGCTGCCCATAGAGAGACTCTGGCTCATATAATACTCTTACCTAGGCTAGCAACAAAATTAAGTACAGCTTCTTTGTTTGGCAATGTTTATACAAAGATTTCTTCACCTCAGCCCAACTGCACAGTTTTGTTTTCTGATGTCTCCCCAAGTTGGCGGAGATATGGAGATCAAGGGACAGGGGATTGGGTGCACAATTTTGGGGGGCTGCTCAAGGCTAAAGCTTCATAGGTTCATAGGTAGGTACTAGACTATTGGCCCTAGGGCCTATACAAGCCTAACCAAAAAGGTATCCTGGCTTTCGCCACCCAACAAAATTATTTTCATGTGCCCCTGTCAAACCACAGAAGTGATCCCCGGGGTGAATTTCCTATTACCCATCCAATAATCAAGATTTTTCTTGAAGAGTCCTAATGAGGAGCTCTGTTTGACATAGGTAGTCTGTTCCAGAGTATGGGAAGTCTCTGGGACAGGAATCTATCCCTCCAGCATGTTCTGTTTATTGTGGTGACAAGGTTTAGGTCCCTACAGCGTGTAGCTTGGAGGGATTGGGATTTCTTTAAGTGGAGCATGTCCAACAGCTCTGGGTTTGACATAGCTTTGTATGTTAGGCAGAGATCGCCTCTGAGTAGGCGATATGCGACGGAGTAAAGCTGGAGTTTTTTGTGTCGGTCTGCTTAAGGCATCTGTTTGAGGCCAGTAATCCTCTTTGTGAGGTATTTTTGCGGCCTTTCCAGTTGTTGTAGATGTCTTGTGAGGTACATACCAAAAGGGGCGTTGCACTCTATAATGGGTCTAATGAGTGATGAGTGCAGGGGAACAATGACCTCTTTTTTTCCTGGATGAGAAACCTTTTGTGATGAGGTGTGCCACGTAGAAGGATTTCCTGACCACTGTGGTGATGTGATTATCAAAGGAGAGACTAGTGTCCACCTGTGTCCCAAGGTCTCTTATCACACTTTCAGTGTTAAGTAGACTACCGCCTATGTGGTAGTTCATGGGTACAGAGTTTTTACCAAAGGGGGTGACCATGCACTTTTTGGCATTGAGCTTGAGACCATGGCTTTGACACCAGGCATCAGTCTCAGTGAGGCCCTTTTGTAGGATGTCCACATCGTTAGGAGTTTCGATTATGGCTCCTAGTTTGCAGTAATCTGTGATTTTAGTTAGCCAAAGACCTTCTGTGTTAGCCTGTACTTCACAGAAGTAGATAACAAACAAGAGAGGACCCAGGACTGAACCGTGTGGTACTCCACTTGTCATTGGTCTGAAGTCTAATTTGGAGTCTGCTACTTTCACAGTGTGGGTTCTGTCAGTAAGCCAGTTGGCAACCCATCTTGTGACATACGGATTTATACCTATTTTAGTGAGTTTATCTACAATTCCAGAGTGGGGGATGGTGTTGAATGCCTTGGGGAGATCTAGATAGGCTGTGTGAACCACCTTACCCTCATCTATGGCTTTGGTGACTGCTTCAAAGACGTCTATCAGCTTTAGGAGACATGATCTGCCTTTTACAAACCCGAACTGTGTGGGGTCCAGAGTTTGGAGATCTCCAATGTCTTTGTTTATGAGTTCCATGGTGATACGTTCCATGGCCTTGCAGACCAGGCTAATGGGGCAGTAGTAACCGGGGTCTGTTGTGGCCCCCCTTTGTGGAATGGAATAACCATTGTGGTGTGCCATTCAATGAGCACAAAGCCTGAGGTGAGGCTATGATTGATCAAGGTACTTAGGTGGGGTGCCTGTTCACTGTGTAGTTCATGTAGAAGACAGCCTGGGATGTTGTCAGGTCCCATGGATGCTGTGTTCTTGGCTTTGGAGAGTGAGGTTTTTACCTGTGCAGCCGTGATTACAGGAACTTTGCATTCTTCCGGTATAAAGATGGGCCCTTTATGGGGTGAGAGGGGGGTAAAGTTAGCAATGAACATATCTGCCAAGATGTTGGCAATATCAGTTGGTTCTGTATATTTAGTGTCATTGCGCTGTAACTCGGAAAAGATCTGAGTGTTGCCATTGAGGTTCTTGACATAGCTATAGAATGCTTTGTGGTTGTCTTTAGAATCAGTGGCAATTTTGTTTTCATAACTTGCTTTGGAGGATTTTATGAGGGATCTCAGCTTCTTACTGAGGCTGACCAGGGAGTTCCTCCAATCGTGGGATTTTACTCTTTTTTGCAACAGTTTCTTTCTTCTGTTGTAGAGTTTGTTTATGGCAGAATACCACCAGATTGGCTTCATTTTTTTGGAGGATAGCATCTTGATTCTGTTAGGGATAACACGATCCATGCACTCATGTAAGTGCTTATAAAGTGCATTTGTGTAGGATTCAGCAGTCTTACCTCTACTGTCCATCTGCATGGGTGTCATGAAGTTTGCCACTTCTGTCTTAAGAAGCGTGAAGTTGGCTTTTGAGAAATTTTTTACGGCTGTTTTCCTAATGGGGGGGTGGGAGTGGGATGTGGATGTCTAGGGTGATTAGCTTTTGGTCGGATCTGACCAACGAGCAGCTGACCTCTGGTGTGGAACACCAGTCGCCCATATTGTTGATGACCAGGTCTAGGATATTGCTGCCCCTGGTGGGTGTGTGGATAAGTCTATCCAAGGCATTGGAATTGATGATTTCCAGAAAACGTTGAGCAAAAGAGTAGGTACACGAGTAGTTTTCCCAGTTAATGGTGGGGTAGTTGAAATCACCCATTATTAGGGTGTTGGGTTGTACCTTAATATTTTCCAGTGTATCCAGAAAAGAGGAGTGGGAATCCTGGGGCATGGTGGGGGGTCTGTAGCAAGCTACAATCTGGAATGCGGTTTTGCCCAGAGTTAGTTGAACTTGGATAATCTCGGATGCATTATGCTGAGCAACTAGTTTGGAGGTGTGGATATCCTTAATGAATATGGACACGCCTCCACTTTTAGTGTTTCGGTCCAGGTTTGGTGGCCGAAAGGTGTGGTATGAATTATAGAAATTCATATAAAATAGCTTCAAGATAAATTGGTTAAGACCTTTATAAAGAAGACAGGGCTCAGATAACTTTTTACTGAGCATTTACACAGATGCTAGGCTCTCCAGAACAGAATGAGCTACACTGAGTTTTACAGTTCTTTTAGCAGAAAATGTGAGATGTGAAAATACAGCTAAAAAAGACCGATTAGCAGATTAGGTGTGAATGGACTGTGGCCTCTTTCAGTGGAGACCTGAGGTGGTATTTATACTACCAAGAGAAATTTGGTCAGGGAGTTGAGGAACTTCCCTTACTCATTAGGAAAGTGCTTGTTCCAATCCTAGCGCAGTGGTGGCTGGGAAAACAGAACTTAAGGAGATCCAAGATGATGGATAGCACAGAGGCAAATTCCATTGCAGTGTTTGAGGCTCTACAAGATTCTGAAGAGTTGTTTTAGCAAAATGTGTTTGTTTCATCTGAAGCAAACATTCAAAACTTTTAGTTATGTACTTACCATAACTTTAGATGTATGGGATCCATCTCGCCTACATTCTCTACAGATGGGTTCGGAGCTGATCCTCGGCTCCGACTCGGCCGCTATACAATAGAACGCAGTCTCTTATTGGCTGAGTTACCTCATATCCCAGGATGCACCACTACCACTTCCCCAGATCTTGTTTGTCCGCACTCATGCTCACAGAAACATACTATTGTTATAACATTCTCAGGTCTTCAAGAGAGGAAAGAAGTTCAATTTCGGATCGTCCGGTCTCTCCTGGTCTACGAGGCAGGGGGAAGGAGGGTGGGTTATTAGGAATGTGGCGAGATGGATCCCATACATCTAAAGTTATGGTAAGTACATAACTAAAAGATGTAATGTGATCCTATCTCGCCTACATTCTCTACAGATGGGACAGCGTCCCTAGCACCTAATTCCTGGGTGGCTCACTGGAAAACACTCCTGAGAACAGTGGAACCGAAGGAAGCTCGACCCCTGGATGCCACATCTAATTTGTAGTGAGAAATAAAGGTGTGTGAAGATGACCACGTGGCAGCCGCACAAATGTCACCAATAGAGAGCTTGGAATGAAAAGCTGCTGAAGTGGCCATAGCCCTAGTAGAATGAGCTTTCACTGGAACTATAAGTTCCTTATTTGAGATGAGATAAATATGATTGATACAGTCCCTGATCCACTTGGCAATAGTGACTTTTGTGACGGCTTTGCCTAATCTATTATCCGAAAAGGACACAAACAGTTGATCTGATTTTCGTGCTTTGTGTGTCCTATCCAAATAGAAACGTAATTGTCTGTGCATATCCAAGCTGTGAAAAGTATATTCAGCTCTATTCGAATACTTGGGGAAGAAGACCAGTAGCTCTAGTGATTGTTGTAAACAAAAGTTAGAACAAACCTTTGGTATAAAAGATGGGTTTGGTCTAAGAGATACTCTATCCTTGTGAAATACCAAGTATGGTGGTTTAACACATAGGGCTTGAAGTTTTGAAACTCGTCTGGCTGAAGTAATAGCAACTAGAAGGGCAGTCTTCCAAGAAAGGAATTTTAGATCACAGGTTGCTGCCAGCTCAAAGGGGGATGAGGTTAATGCACCTAATACCACGTTAAGGTCCCACGGAGGTGCAGGTTGAGATATAGGGGGTCGTAGAAGCCAAGCTCCTTTAATAAAGGCTTTGCACAACTTGTTGCTCATTAAAGGAGGTTCCACACTCTCATGAAAATTGGAAATAGCCGCCAATTGCACATTGATGGTAGACACTGAGCAACCTTGGTTGAATAGGGAAGCTAAAAACTTCAGTACTTCTGATACCGAGGTTGTCATCGGGTCTAATCCTTGGAGTTGGGCCCAAATAGCAAACCTCTTCCATTTATTGCTATATATCTTTTTCGTAGAAGTCTTGTGGGCCGAAGACAAGATGTGCATGACTTCAGGGGCGAAAGAATGGCTCCTAACTATGGTTGGAAGAGGAGTAGCCAGGCTGCCAACTTCAATGAATGGAGGGACTGATGGAGCTGTCCTGACTGATGCGTCAAAAGGTCCGGAACTTGGTCCAGGAACCAAGGACCCTCCAATGCATATTTGTGAAGAAAGGGGAACCAGACTTGTCGAGGCCAGTATGGGGCGATTAATATCATTTTGCTTCCCAAGCGAATCGCCTTCTGAATCACCTTGGGGAGAAGGGGAACCGGTGGAAAGGCATATAGCAGACCGGAGGGCCAAACGTGGACTAGAGCGTCCTTGGGGATCTCCCCCGGAACTGGGGTGAGAGTGAAGAAGTGCTGGCATTTCGCGTTGAGGGGACTTGCGAAGAGATCGCAACAAGGAACTCCCCATCTCGTGAAAATCTGCGCTACCACTCTGTTGTTCAAGGACCACTCGTGAGGGGAGAGAATAGTTCTGCTCAGTCTGTCGGCTATCACGTTGGATTTCCCCGGAATGTGCGTTGCCACTAGAAACGCTTGGTAGCAATCGCCCAATCCCATACTTTCATGGCTTCTCTGCAAACGGGGTAGGAACCTGGTCCCTCCTTGCTTGTAAGTACCAGACTACCGACATGTTGTCGGACTGAATGGCAATCGTACCCTGAGGGAGGTGATCGTGCAGTGCTTGCAACGCTAAAAGCACAGCCCTCATCTCCAGGATATTGATGTGGAGAAGACTCTTGGAGTGCCACGTGCCTTGGACCGACCTGTCCAGATAATGTCCCCCCCAACCCTGTCTGGGAGGCGTCCATAGTCAACGTGGCAGAGGTGAGTGGGGGAACGAAGGGTCGCCCTAGATTCAGGTTGGAGGAGAGAAGCCACCAACGAAGATCCTGTTTGCACGTGTCTGTGATCAATATGTGGTGACTGAGGGGAAGGTCTTGATAAGACCACTGGACTGATAGGAGCCACTGGAGTATCCTCATGTGCAACCTTGCCAAGGGGACCAGAAGAATGGTGGCTGCCATGGAGCCCAACAGCTGTAGGACCATTCTTGCTGGAGCACGACGTTTGAGGAGCAGAGCCTGAAACTGAAGCTGGAGCGTCGCTATCCTTTCCGCAGGGAGATAGACTCGCATCTGCCTTGAGTCTATTTCTGCACCAATAAACAGAATACGCTGAGATGGCAGCAATACAGATTTTGACCAATTGAAGGTGATTCCTAAGGAGTTGCCTAGTGTGATAGTGGCTGCTAGGTTTTCCAAGAGTAGATGCCTGGAGGTGGCAGTTAGGAGCCAGTCGTCTAGGTATGGAAACACCTGAAATCCTAGACTTCTCAGGTGAGCAGTCACCACCGCCAAACATTTGGTGAACACCCTGGGGGCTGTGGTGAGACCAAAGGGCAGTGCTTGGAACTGGAAATGACTGTCTCCTAGGCTGAAGCATAAGTGTCTCCTCGACGCCTGATCTATCAGAATGTGATAGTAGGCGTCTTTGGGATCTATGGAGCACATCCAAACACCTTTCTCCAAAAGCAGGAGAATGGATTGCAAAGTGACCATCCGGAATTTGGACTTTTTCACAAATCGGTTTAGTTTGCTGAGATCCAAAATGGGTCTCAAGTCCCCGGTCTTTTTTGGCACCAAAAAGAATCTTGAGTATGTCCCTGATCTGGCCTGGTCTGCGGGGACAGGTTGGATGACCCCTTTTTGAAGCAGCTTTGATATTTCGTTGGCTGCATGATCCCGTTGACTGGGTGGCGGGTCCGGGATTCTTTGGACTGGTGGAGGGGGTTGAGCAAAGGGAATGGTGTAACCTCCGGCGATGATTCGAAGCACCCATTGGTCCTGAGTAATATTTTCCCAGGCCTTTAGGTGTCTCAAAAAGCGACCCCCGACTGGCTCCGGAGCTGCACAGTCGGGTACTCCTTCAGGGATGCTGGAAGGAGGAGGAGCCACGAAAGGACTCGCGGTCTCCAGTGTTGCGGGGGCCTCCGCCGCCTCTGGGATGGCGTCTCCCTGAAAAATCTCCCCCTCCTCTGCCTCTAGAAGGGGAATCGCTCTGTTGCGACGAGTAAGGCTTTTGAGACTTACGGAACCACATTTTCCCTCCTCTTCGAGCCTTGGGATAAGATCTGAAGGGAGTGGAAAACCGGGCTCCTACGGCAGTTAAAGTCTTACCCTCCTGTTCGCAGCGAGTCAATGTGTCCTTTACCTTGGGTCCAAACAGTGAGGACCCATCAAAGGGGGCGTCGGCAAAGGAAGACTTAAAGGCCTCTGCAAAGTGACACAGGCGTAGCCAGGCTTGTCTCCGTAGAGCAACACCTGTTCCAGCCGCTCTGCTCGCTCCTTCGGCCGCATAAGAAATGAGCCTCATGGACGAGTTAGATAATGAAGACAGGGTAGCCAACTGGGAGTTAACCGTCTGGGTCAACTGCTCAGGTAAGTTACCAGAGAGGGTATCCGAAAGCTCCTTGATCAGATCCCTCTGTAGTCTAGTGAAATGTGTCAAGTAATTCAGAGACCTTAATGTAAAGGCCGCTGAAGAAAGGGTACGCTTGCCGTACCGATCCATGCTCCTAGACTCTTTATTAGGAGGATGGACGGACGTCGAAGCCTCTGCCACATCTTGTTGGGTGGCAGATGCCACCACCATAGCATCTACAGCCACGCCCTTCGATAGAAAGTCCTTATCCGGGGGAGCCGAGAGGAATTTATTGGGGCGAGCTGGCACCGGTTCAACAGAATCTGGGTGTTCCCACACCCTTCGAGAGATCAAATCCAGAAGCTCATCGAAGGGCGGAGACACCCAGGAGGCGGAGGGCTGAGCCCCGAAGGCCTTGAGGAAAACCGACTCCTCAGCAGAAGGGGGTTTGGACTGCCAGTCGCCTCGTTGCTTGAGGATCTCCAAGATGTCCGCAAAGGAGACATCTTCCGAGGACGACTTTGGGGACCCCTCCGCATCATCGAGGTCGGTATCCGAGGTGAGAGACTCATCAGGGGAGTCGACTTGTTTCCTCTTACACTGTTTCTTCCTGGGAGGTTTCTCCGAAAGCGTGTCGGAGGGACCTCCAGGAAGAAGGGAACCCCCAATGGGGGTAACCTCAGGCCCAGGGGCCCCGCTGTCGTGAGACAGGGGGATTGCAAAGGCGCCAGTCTCCATGCCCAGGGAAGGTGGTGGTGAAATGGTAGAAGTGGCCACAGAGGATTTGGCCAAGGCACTCCTCATGGCCTCAAAGGCTGGACCCCCAGAGTCCTGGGATGGTTCAACCCCCGAGACCACAACGGCAGTCGGAACCCCTGCAGCCGACGCACCGAGAGGGAGGCTCGGAACCGAAAGGATCGGGCCCGAAGCGTCCCCCCCGGGGCCGACAGAGTAGGTCCGCATACTGAACCCCGACCCAAGGGACAGGGTTGGAGTTAGAGTCGGAACCGACCCGATAACCTCCACCGGTTCCACCAGCACCGACTCCAACGGCGCCGAAGCTGTTGGAGGAGGAATCGATGAAGCAGGATGGGAGATCGGCTCCAGAGCCAACTGGGCTGGAGCCGAGATCAACTTTGCAAAGACTGGAGACTGAAAAAGCCTTTGAAGCACCCTGTCTAAGTCCGAATTGGACATCCTCAACGACCAAGAAGAGACCGACCGGGTCCGAGCCGACTTCTCCGCCGGCTCCGAAAGACTGGGGGACCGGCTCCGTAATGGTTCAAGAAGTATCGGCGCCGAGGGAGACTCCACTACAACTGCAATTTCCCTCAGAGCCGATGTGGACTTCGGCACCGAAGGGGAAGAGTCTGAGCGGGCAACCCCCATCGGTTCCGAAGGCAGTGGAGCCGATGAAGGTGACATGCCTCTCGACTCCCGAGCTCTCGACTCCGAAACCAGAGGAGTTGAAGCTGGAGAAATCGAGGCAGACCGTTCCGCCCTCGGCTCCGAAGTCCGTGGAGCCGACGGAGAAGCCTGCCGAGACTTTTTTGCTGCCGGATCTGATGGGCTGGTCGGAGACGAAGACTTTTTCTTCCTCGAAGGTGAAGAAGAAGAAGATGGGGGGGTAATAAGCCCTTTTAAGATCAACTTATTTTTCCTCTCTTGGAGGATGCGAGAGGAAAAAGCGTGGCAAATGCTACAGGACTCTTGAAGATGCTTCAGGCCCAAACAATAGACACATAAAGAATGGTCATCTGTTATAGACATTTTATAATTACATTTAGTACACTTTTTAAAACCTGATGGTCTATGCTCTTTAGACATGGTTATATAAACAATAAACACCGACTACGAAAAAGAAAGTTGGTACAAAGATAACCTAGACTCTAACTTAAACGCCTAGGGTAGGGCTAGGCCCCTCTAACTTAAACGGGACCGTTAATTACCACAAAACAACACAATTTACCACAAGAAAAAATCAAAAACCAATCACACAACAACAATAGCTGTTAAAACAGCTTTTGGGTAAGTTTCGACCAAAATTCAGACAGAAAAATTTCTGATTAAAGATACTTAGCTCAGCCAAGTCCAAGACCACGTCTATGCTGAAAAGCGGCAAACAAGATCTGGGGAAGTGGTAGTGGTGCATCCTGGGATATGAGGTAACTCAGCCAATAAGAGACTGCGTTCTATTGTATAGCGGCCGAGTCAGAGCCGATCCCCATCTGTAGAGAATGTAGGCGAGATAGGATCACATTACATCATGTATTATTATAACTTTTCAATCGGGAGGGTTGCAGGATGAAATTTTGGGGTGAATTGTTGTTGCAGAGTGAGCCACACAGTGGAAAAGATGTTTTATGAGGTGAAATTATGGACAAAATCCCACTGGAGGAATTCGGAACCATTTTAAAAGGAATCAGCCAGAAAAATAAATCATATGCCATGACTTTTAAGGAAACCTCAGGCTTTCCCACCTATCAGTTGAAGAGAGAGAAATTTAAGAAATGACTAGTGGAAATTATTCAGAAGCTATTACAGAAGACAGCAATTCTTCTGAAATACAGCTACGGTGTGGGATAAAATTAAAGTGGAGTTTAAAAACAGGGTGGAAATAAAAGAAAGGGAGATATGGTTACGAAGTAACAAGCATTATTTAGAGGGCCTGACAATTGTTAAACTATTGCAGAATAAGGGGCAACTCACAGAACAAGAGGAGGAGCAACTGCAGAATGCTAGACAGAAAATAATGGATTGTATTGATAATATGTATGAGTTTAGAAAGATTACCATTAAGCAACTGTTTTTTTTTCTGATAATAACTCTACAGCACAAAAACCTTTAGCAGGATGACTCAGGCAACAGAAAGTAGAAAGGGCTGTCGCCAGGCTTAGGGAGCCTATAATAAACAAGGAAGATAACAAGAGATCCTGTAGAGGTATTAGAAATATTCTGGAAATTCTATGAAAGTCTATATAAAGCAGAGAAACATGGAAATCAAAAAAAGGTACAATTGGAAATGTTTATGGAAGAATTAAATATGCCAAGGTTAGAGGTAGAGGAGGCTCAATTACTAACAGGATAGGAGGAGATGAGATAAAAATGGTGATGTGAAACCAATCCACACCCCAGAAATAGATGGCCTTTCTGTGGAAGTTTGGAAGCTAGGAAGGAAAAAAACTGATAAAGACCTGGAAGGATTTGTTTAACAGTATTTTAAGCGGAGGAGAAGTACCAACATCCTGGAATAAAGCCATGGTAGCTGTAATACCTAAATAGGGTAAAGGCCCATCAGATCCAGCTACATATAGGCTCATTTCAATACTAAACTATGATTATAAAGTGTTTGCGTCTATAATGGATAACAGAATGGCAAAAGTGAGAGATATGGATGAATGTGGTTTTGTGGATGGGAGGCAAACATCTGACATTAACAGAACTCTGATGATCCAAAGGGAAGCAGAATATAAGAAAATATCACTGTTGTTGGTGGGTCTTGATGCAAAGAAAGCATTTGGCAGAGTAAGCTAGAATGTTATGACCAAGGCAATAGAAGCATTTGCATTCCCTGATAAAAATTGTAAGGTTGATTAGGAGAATATATGAGGGATCGGAGGCAAAATTTAAAATGGGTGGGTTTCTCTCTGATGATTTCTGCTTCAGAAGAGGAACCAGGCAGTGGTGTCCTTTTTCCTCTTTGTTACTTGCATTATATTTAGAACCACTGGCAAAGAAAATAAAGGAGTGTTTTGTTAGGGAAGCACTTGGAATACTAACAATAGGTCTTAACTGATTAATCGTGTGGTAATTGTCACTTATTAATTCATAACATTTGTATAAATTTGACTGCTTTGTGAATGCTCAATATTCCGTGAAGGCATTAGCTGAGGTACCAGAAGCATTACATTTCCATTTACAGTCCAACTGCTGAAACTTCGTGTGTTTTTTATGTTATTCAGTTTTCCACAAGGGTTTTTGTGTTTGTGTTGGCTTCATGTCTTTAGAAGGAGCAGCAGTGGTTCCTGGAGTGTTTCGCACTCAAGTGGACCAGGAGAGGTTCACTTTTATCGATTTATGGAAAGAAAGAGATGAGAAGTTTGTCCTAAGTGATCATTGGACCCTGGGTAATAAGAATGTTTTCTTTCCAAGTATGAATAGTTGGAGAAATTATTGACTAAGGAAATCACACTTTTTTATGATATCAGGCTGCTAGAAAAGTATGTGAGCCTGAATTTAACACCCAGAGGTCTGAGAATTGACCAATTGCCAGCTTATGAATTTTTGGAGGAGGTGTTAGATCCTTTTAATGAATGGAAGGAAGTGTCGTTACGGTGTACTCTTAGCTGGCTAAAAATTCTCATCAAATGCAATGTAAGGGCTCACAGCAGGATACATAATAGTATCTTGCAACTGCAGGAGTCTCTCATTAATGAGACCTCTGAACTTGCATTTTCCAACAGCATGAAGGATATTAAAGCTCATGCTGCCCAAGTTGAAGTGGATGTCATCTAGCGTAAGAAAAAGAAACTTGCTTGGGACATCAATGATTACAAAAACAATTTAATCTTCTCTTGGCAATGCAAATCGAGGAAGGGGCGTGAGTTTTCAAATTTCAAAAATGGCAAATCACGCCCAATTCGAGACTCCTCAGTATCTTCTGTTGAAACTGCAGCTAGCAGCCGTAAGAGTGTTTATTTTGAAAATTTACATACAGAAGTTGGGCCGCAAACAGGGCAGACATCCTCGGATCAGCAAACAAGTCACATTTAAGGAAAGGGGAAAAAAAATCAGGGAAAGGGAAGAAGAACGCAGACCTCTCACTGGGGTCATGGAGGAATTTTGACAGTGATTTTCAGACCGATAGTTATGATGGTGCATATTATCGTTATGGAAATTGTGCACATCCTGGTGCAGGTGAGAATTTGGATATAGTTAATCTAACTGATTTAGTGTTAACCAATGAGGCTAAAAGTGTTTTATTAAAAGGGACTAAATTTGTTCCTACTTGTTTGATTTCATTAGCGGACATTCTTTTGGAGGTAAAAAGTTTTTGCAGAAAGTTACATTTAAAAGCATTTTTCACAAACAGATGTATTAACAGTGCAGTGAATACTTCAGATGAACTTGAACAGGACAATTCTTTGTTGGACATTTCTATTTATGAATATGAGTTGTTTGATATATATGATGACACTGATGTTGGTTCAAATTGTGGTGTTGTTAACATTTGTAATAGTTCAGAATTTGAATTTGTAACTGGTTATGGGAGACTGTCGGTACCAAAGGTACCCTATGTCAGCACTTTCATTCCTCCTAAGACTAGTATGGCAATTAATATCTTTGAAAAGGTATTTGTAAGCAAAGTGAGGTGGAATATGCAATATTTATGAAGGTTACAAAATCATTTAATTTGAGTAAGGAGGAATGGCTTGCTTTAGGTGAACTGCATATGTTAAATGACAAATATGTATTCACTCAAGCTGACAAGGGAAGGAATTGGGTGATTTTGGCTAGAAATGATTATAACAAAATGGCCAGGGATTTATTGTCTGATAACAGTATTTATCAGAAGCTTCCTTGTAATCCTTTGATAGAATTTAACTCATTATTGTTAGAACTTTTAGAAAGAGGTGAACGACTTTTTGTTTCTTCTGATGTTAGGAAACTACATATGAGATATCCAAAGGATGCCAAGTTCTTTATTATTCCAAAGATTCATAAAAATTTGAGAAAACCCCCAGGGAGACCTACAGTATCTGGGGTGGGAACTTATTTACAGAATCTATGTATATTTTTGGATTCCAAGCTAAAAATTCACCTCCCAAGAGTACCATCTCACATCAAAAATACCAAGGAGCTTTTGGATTGTGTGGGTAGCATTGAATGGCAGAATGACTTTTACTGGGCTTGTGTGGATATCAACTCATTATATATCAACATTAACACCAGGTGGGGTTAGAGACCATCACCAAAATGTTAGGGGGAAAGGCCCCATACCACTTTTATTGTTCAGTTGCTTGAGTTTTTCTCTCACAAATAATTACTTTGTTTTTGACAATGACTATTTCTTGCAAAAAGAAGGCACTGCTATGGGTGCATCATTTGCTCCTTATTATGCTACTTTGTTTATGGCTTATTTTGAGAATTTATTCATCTACTCCACTGAATTTTTTTGCTAGGCAAGTCATAACGTACAAACATTACATAGATTATTTATTATTTTTATCTAAGGGTATTTCTAGGGAGTTTGATGTTTTTATGGAAGAGGTAAACAAAAATCATTGTAGTTTGGAATTTACCCATAGAATGCATAGGTATGAAATGCTGTTTCTTGACATCAAACTGTATGTAGGTTTGAATGGTAAAGTGCAGTTTAAACCTTTTCACAAGCATACTGCTGTGAACAATTTCTTGCATGCTAGTAGTTCGCATCCACCACATTTAATTAAATCTTTATCATATGGAGAGTTCAAGCGCACTTTTAATAACACTTCTGAAAGATCCCAGTTGTTATTGGAATTCAGTAAATTCAGACATAAGTTGACAAGTAGGAGATATTCTGCAAACTATATACATGAGGCTGAGGCCAAGGTTACAGGGGTAAGTGGTTGCATTAGTATGGATCCCTTTAGCGAAAGAAATAAGAATGATGCTAGGGTTACATATGGTGAGCGCAGTGGATACCCCACAGAACAAGATGATGTTTATTTTGTTAGCAGGTTTCCCCTTTTTCTGTCTTTCTTAGGGATCTAGTTATTAACTTATAGCCTATCATTAGCAGGGATGAAACCCTATCTGGACATTTTCCTGATAAATTCCTTTTTTCATACAGGAGATTTTTTAACCGGAAAGAGCTGCTAAATTTGAAAAGAGGAAGAAAGGAGAATGGTGAGTTGGAATCATTTCCTTGTGGTAGGTGTAAGATTTGCGGTAAGATTACAAATTTAAACGGGACATCTATCAATGAAAAAAAGTACAGAGCAGATTACCATTTTGATTGTAATTCTTATGGGGTAGTGTAAATTATAGGTTGCAGATGTTCTCCCCCAAATGGTATGTGGGACAGACTAAAAGGACTGTAAAGTTAAGGATTTTGGAATATTTAGGGAATATAAGAAATGCAAGATTGCTCAGTATTTTCATCTTTTGCACAATGATCTAGCTGACAGTTTTTTTTCTTTAGTGTGTTAGCTAGACCTCAACATGAAATAGAAAGTAATAATAAATTCTTACATAAGTTAATACAATTAGAAACTAGGTTTATTATAAATTATGGAACAACACATCCTCATGGTATGAATTTGAAGGTTACCTTCTGACTTGTGATAACTCGGAATGGCATCCTGTAATATTAGTTTGTCTTTTTAAATGGCGTTTTGTTAGGGAAGCACTTGGAATACTACCAATTGGTCTTAACTGATTAATTGTGTGGTAACTGTCACATTCATAACATTTGTATAAATTTGACTGCTTTGTGAATGCTCAATATTCCGCGAGGGCATTAGCCGAGGTACCAGAAGCATTAAATTTCCATTTGCAGTCCAACCACTGAAGCTTTGTGTGTTTTTTACATTTAAAGAAAATAAGGGACTCAGACATTCAAGAATATAATTGATATGGTGGTCAAGAAAAACTGTCTCTATTTGCAGATGACATCATTTAATACCTGATAAAAACAGAAAAGGACATTTCAGTATTGTGGAACATTTTAAGACAGTTTCAAATATTTTTGGTATACAAAATTAATGAAGCTAAAACAAAGTCAACAGTGGTAAATTATGCGCCCACACACTAATTTGTTCAACGATATCTATATTTACGGGGGCATGATAAAATGAAGTACTTAGGAGTATGAACTAAAAAAGATTCCAGTGTGGCAGTTAATGATGTATGGGAAGAGACTAAACAAAAGGTAATGCAAAACATGAGAAATTGAAAGATCTGTTATCTGGTTATGGATATTAACATAGAAGTAGTTAAAATGTTTTTAGTTCCTTTAGTCTTATACACAGGTCAGGCGTATTTTTATCAGCCAGAAGAGAATTTGTGGACAGCAATTAATAAAGAGTTGAAGGATTTTATCTGGAAGAGGAAGATGGCAAGAGTCATGTGACAGTCTTCCAATAGAACAAGGGGGATTGGGATTATCTGATTTGAAGGCGTATTTCAGATCTACACAGTTAAGACTCCTATACATAGTACAAGCAGAAACCTACAATTCAAAGTGGAAAGGGGTAATGACTAAACAGGGGGAAGCTCAAGAAACAAGGAGAGAAAAGGATTTTGGATGCAGATCTTTAAGGAGAATATGCATGTAATATATTCTACATTGTTAAAGTAGCAGAAAGTATTCTAAGAACTAAGCCAACACAGGAATGGAGAAAAGAGACTCAGCCGATAGGGATGACTGCAGTTAATGATACAGATAATAGGTAAGAGGGGGTTGGGATTTATTGGGGAAAACTGGCAAAGGAACCAAGGTACTGGGAGTAAATAACTAACGAGGGAAATGTAACAGAATGGGAAGATGCCAAGAATTTATTTGCACTTTAGGCTAGAGATTGCCTTCCCTATCAAGGATTGATAGAGTATAGGCAAAGAGAAAGAAATGGGGGGGGGGGGGGCTAAACAAAAGGTCAGCACTGGTTGAGTTTTCTGTAGAATCTAGAACAGAAGCTGTTCTTAAGAAAGGAATAATTAGTAGAGCATATAAAATATTGCGTGATAACTATAAGAATCAATCAGATGAGGTTAGAAAGGATTGGGAAGTGAGAATGGATCAGCAATTTACAAGTTAACAATGGGGGATATATGTATATCTCCCAAATATACAAACAAAATCTAAAACATTAGGGGTTTTGCTTGGAAATCTTTACATAGGCATTTTTACACACCAAACTGACTTCCAGAGAATTTTGCCTTTGGTAGACAGCAAATGCTGGAGGTGTGATGGGGAAGAAAGAGGTAATTAGGAACATATTTTCTGAGAGTGTATTGAGCTGACAGACTTTAAAGATTCCCTGCAGAGTACTCTATTAGAGATACTGGGTAAGCAAACTGGTGTATCTAGGGAAATGATTTTTCTGAGCTATGATACAGAATCGGAATTGCCTAGGCATAGTGCGGCCTTGGTGAGTCTAATTATGATGGCTGGCAAAAAAGCAATTACTAGAAAATGGAAATCAAATTCTAAACCAAATATACTAGAAGTAGTGAATATAGTAACACAGATAAAACAATTGAAACTGGGATCTTTAGAAAAGGGTAGGAGCAAATTACATAGGAAAAAATGAGAACTGTTGGAACAATATATACAGGAGAGGAATGAGGTTTAAAAGCAGGCAGGGTTTGAATGAGCTATAATGTCTGACTGACAATGACTGGGTAGAATATAAGCATGTATAATGTTTGCAACTAAAATTATGTCAATATGGTTTGTTTTCAGTTATATAAATGTATGATTGCCTATGTCATAAGTGATAACTTAGTAAAGATGTTTCCTGTTTAAAGAAATACATGTTCAATTTCAAAATGAAGTTGGAAAAGAGACTTTAATGAGACATTTACACAAACGTTGTAAAGAAGTTATGGACATTAGCAAAGTGTACGATACCAAAACATTATGGGCTTGTGGATGGGGACTGTCATATTGTACTGAAAATGGAGAAAGGAAACATTGTTCATATCCCAAGTATGATAAATGTACAGGGTAAAATAATTGGGACAACCTACAGCATATTTTTTCAGTGGAAAAGATGGTCATTCTATAAATTACTGTGATAAAAGGAAATGTTACATACATTTGTGAGGAAATAGGGCATAATGCAAAAAAAAGTGTGAACTGAAATTTTACAAATGTAGCAAAATTAGAACTTTGTGGATAGACTGTAATCTAGAGAAAAAAGATGAAGAAAACAAAAGTGAGATAAGGATAAAAAGAAAAATGAACAGAGGATAATGTAGAAGAGGGTTATGAAATAAGTGATAAGGAAGATTTAACTAGGAAAATAGTGAAAGTTAAAAAAATTCTACTAGCAAAAGAGTAAGAGATTGAAAAAGAAATTTTAAAGTGATAACAGTAAAAGAGAAAAAGCAAGGAAATTGATAATGCAAATGAGGGAAATACTTTAGATTTACATAAGGTCTGGTAAACTACAACATACACATACTGGCAACTTTAGAATTCTTTTGGTAAATAGTATTAAATATAAGAATAGACATCCTAAATTGGTATAGTAAGTATGTTGTCTATTAAAAGATATTGGAAGATATAAGATTTTTGACACATTGAGAGAGACTAAAACAAATAAACTTTGGGGAGGAGATACAATATGAAACCTAGTAAAAGAACTATGTTCAGCATAGCTGTACTTTGTAAAAAGTCAGTGGAAATATTAAATATAACACTGGTAATGATGGGAAGATTAACTGTTGTAGATATGAGATGGCACTGCCACTCAGGTATATAGACTTATAGCAATGTATACCCATGTTACAAGTACAGAAAGGGAAAATGTATTTCATAACATTTTGGATTATGCAGTAATTAATGCAAATTTAATATTAATGGGAGATTTTAAGTGTGCAAGGAAAAAAGATGATGAGAGGAAATGATGTTAAGAAAATTTCTGAAGTTATAAAATGAGGCAATTTAAAGATTTGGAATAATAATTTGTTGACATATGCTTGAGGTGTACATACAATTAAACTAGGAGTTTCAATACAGCTAAGGAACAGCCACTTGTAACAAGTTTTTTAGATCACTCAGCCATATGTATAGAAATACAAATAAAGAGTAAATCTGATTGGGAAAAAGAATAAATAAATGAGAAAGTTTGGGATGAAAATGGAAAGAAACGTATATGATAATGGAAAAATCACATTTCTACTAGAGTGTGTTATAAAAACTGGTCTGAGTGGAGGCTAGCTTTTAAAGAAAAATATAAAAAAAGCTTTATAGAAAGGCAGTCAGACATAAGAAACGTGGAAGAAAACAAATTATGAAACAATATGCATAGATGCTTTAAAGAAGGAGTGATACAGAATATTATTTGATAGAATGGAGAATTTATGAAAAGAATCATGAAAACTTAAAGAATTATTACTTACACAAAGATATTACAAGGTAAAAGAAAAAAGGTGTCATCTTATTTGAGTAGCATAGTTAAAAAGAGAATACTAGCATAATGAGAGAAATGAAAGATGATGGAGGAGAGGTAAGAGAATTCAGGAACACATTATAAATATAATAAAGATAGAAAGAAAGCACAAAAACAAGAATGGCATGTTAAAAATTAACAGAACAATAAAATAAATAATTGAAAAACAAAATTTCCTAATATGAGTTAGATAAGGTACTTGGATAAGTTAATTCACAGTCATTTTCAGGGCCAGATGGAATAGGATACATATTTTATAAGAATTTTACAGACTGACAGAAAAAACATTTCTTAAAAGTTAGGAATGAGTGGTTAAATGAAGATTTTATGTATAAAGATTTATGCCATTGTATACTTAAATCTGTATGGAAAAAGGAAGATAAAAATAAAATTGAAAACTGGAGACCTATAGTACTGAACAATGAAGATTATAAGATTTTTATGAAAATACTTCAGAAGAGAATGGAAAGTAAAATGAGAAGTATTATGGAAATTAGTAGATATGGTTTAAAGGGGAAAGGATGACAGAAATTATTATTCATAGTAAGGGATATTGTGGATGATATTATAAACAGGACTAATGACACCAAGACCATGACAGGAGATTTAAATAAAGCATTTGATATAGTACATGATCTTTTGTGGATAAATAAGGAAGAGTATAACATTACTACAAAACTTAGGAATGTATGTTCTGCATACAATAAAAGTAAAGTAGAATTTTAGCGAATGGATGGTTAAGCAAAAAAAAAAATAGATATAAGGAATGGCATATGTTAGGGATGTCCTATGAGTAACATATTATTTGCAATAGTTATGAATATATTTGTCAGAGATGTAACTTTCCATATGAAAGGTGCTACTTATATTACTAATGATGGGTTAAAATTCCAGTTATGTTTACTTATGCAGATGATATCATATTGATTATGAGAAAGAAAGTCTGGATGAAAGAAGTTATACATTACATACAGCAATGTTTAAATATAATATTAACTTGTTTGTTTAACTTGCTTACTTATGTAATCTCTGTAAATAATCTGTTTGTAATATGTAATGCTGGTATTATGTAATGCTGTATCTGCTTACCCTTGGAGCTTTTCTCCCCGGGCCTCCGCTGAAAATGGACATGCATCCAGTCGGACTATCCCGGTCAACAAATGTAAAATAAATAAAATAAAAATAATATGCATGACTTTAAATAAAGAAAAAAGTAAAGGACTGGGTGATATAGTAAAGATAGGAGGAGTATCTTTCAGTGAAAGAAATTCTATGTTAGGAATAAGATTTGGAGTAAAATGTGAGGAACAATGGAATGAATAGGATAACTGATGAAATAAAGGAGCTCTGTTTTTTTTTTTCGGAAAACATACAAGCTATTGTTTAATAAAAATGTTTATTTGATTAATTCAGTTATAATGGGAAGTCTGCACATTTAGCTAGTGTTTACATGTTGCCAACAATGAAAAAATATACAAGTAAGGTTTTTTTTTAATATTGGGCTTGAGATTGAATCCAGTGAAGAGAGAAGTCTTATATATGGACAAGGAAGATGGAGGTTTAGGATTAATAAACCCAACTAATTATGTTGCTTCTTTGAATTTGTATAATGTTTTATTTTGAATAAATGATAAAAATGAAAAGTTAGCAGTAGATTTACTAAAGTACAAATATGATTAACATTATTACATGTTAAAAAGATTCAAAAGAAAAAGTTTGCTTAAATTAAGAAATGGGATGTTATCAAGAAAAAAATATTTTATGGAAATAAAAATTGATGAAATAGAAAATGAGAGGAAAGTGTGGTACAAAAATATCATGATACAATATTAATGTTAATAATGTTAATCCCTGAGCTGAGCTAGCGAATAAAAAATTAAAGCTATAAAAACTACAAAAAAGCATGGTGTAATAAGAAAGTATAATGTCAAGATTTTTGTGGAGATCAGTGATTAATAAATTACCAGTAAAAAATATGTCACATACAAAAAAATCAATGAAAAAGTTTGTATATATTTTGGTAAAGGAGAAATTACAGAACATGTTTTCATACAATATATAAGGATTTCAAAATTGTGGGAAAAATTGTGTAAAGAAAAGTTCTTTGAAAATATAAAAAAGGTAAATGAAATAAATATGGATATGATTACGTGGGTCTATATCATAAAACTGAACGTCCACAGCCGCGAACACCTAATGAGCGACGCATAAACGGCGAACTACGAAAAAAGCAAAGGACCTAAATATCGAAAACCGGAATGCCGAACGCAGTCTAAACAACAACGCCACACAGGTAAGTAAAACATACACAAACAAACTTCATTAATCACACTTTTGCAGGGGGTCAAGCCCCACTTGCACTACAGTGGGGAAAAGGATATATTTCCTCTTCCCCACAATCACCCTGCTGGCCACAGGAATACGTTCGGCGTTCTGGTTTTCAATATTTACATCCTTAGCTCTTTTCATACTTCGGCACTTATGTGTTGCTCATTAGGTGTTTGCGGTTGTGGACGGTCGATCATCTAATATAGACTTGATTATGTATGGCTATTACAGCCATAAAAATAAGGACTATGTTAGTAAAATAGATAAAAGATTATTTTACTTTGTGGGGACCATTTGGAATGAAGGGATAAATGGAATCATGTTTAGTGGCAAAAAGCAGACTAGTCATAATTTTAAGAAAAATTAGATGGTGGTTATGGAGAATGGAATGGGTACCGAATAAGGATAATGAAGATATAAGTTCAACATAAAAATGAAAAGTAAGACATTTATGACTGTATGACAGTAAGAGAAAGGAATGGAAAATTGTACACTGTACAAATTATAAATATGCAAGTTTTTAAATAGTATTGTAAATAATGATTTTTAAATAAAGGACCCCTATTGTTTTCAATAGGTGCTGTGGGACTTTTTACATCCACCTCAGCTACTAAAAAAATAAAGCAGCTGGGGCCTTGGTTTTATGTCTCATTCGAAAGACAGAAGACTCAGGAATACTGTACTCATTTATGCTGCACTGCAATATCAGCAATCCATCTTCCTAGTGTAGAAATAAAACCCACAGCCTTCTGCATTAAAAGTCAGTGTACTACCTCTTGCTCCACTGACACTGCTAACTGATTGTTTATATGACTGTGGTTTTAGATGATGTGCCACTGTGCAATAAACCTCATATTGAGGAAAAAAATAATGATTCCTAGTAGAATGCTACAAAGGGTCAGGGATGAATTCATTCATCTTCTGTATTTTTGCCAGTGGCAGTGGCAGTGGCAGTACAGAAGGTATGGAAGGAAGAATAATCCTTTTCTTGGTAAGCACTTCAGAAGGAAATACATAAAAATAAATTACATGAAAACAGAACCTGCAAGAGTTGAGGCATGGCATAAAATAGGTAGACAAAAATTCAGTATAAAATGTTTAAGAAATTGGGGACAAAATGTGAGAAAAAGAATACATTAATTAGACAGTACAAAGGGACCACAGAGCAGTCAAGGTAACCAATTGAGCAATGCAAGAATGTAGCAAGTAATGTTGGTAAAATACTGGAATGCATAGAAGACACAGCTAGCAAAATTACCAGAATCCGTTAATCTCTACAGATAGTACACAAGGCCCCTTTTTCTAGAATATGGTACGCATTTCTAAAGACCTCAGCTTTGCAAGGCTACAGCTTGAGATTCAGAAAGTTAAAGCTACAGCCTGAAAGAAGCTACTGCCAAATCATAATGCTAAGTGTGAACTACAAGTTGAGCTTCAAAAATGGGGGGGTGGGGGGGGGGGGTGGAACAGCATTCTCAATGTCAGTGTGACACATCTTCCACATTCACTGTACCACTACCCTTAGCAACCTGAAAACAATGAGGTAATGTCAAATCTGGGTGTGAAGTCTGAACACTAGCTTGGAATACAGCCAAGTTAATTATTACGACAAAAGTTTGTTAATCTCTACTGGTCACAGTATGTTGCTGTAGCTGATTACAGCTGCTATAGGGACAAATAATACCATTCTGCAAGCACTGTATACACAACTGTATTCCTGGTTGACTGGTAATCCTGAAGGGAAGCACTGAGCCTTGGCTGCAGCCTAGGATTGTACATCAATAGCAAATATGATTTTGTGAAACAGACAGATCAATAGACCCACATCTGGGCTGTAGTGCAAGCTGTATACACATAGTTCTACGTTTTCTGAATCATTATCACTACTATTACTTGTGCACTATTGCAAGTACCTTTTGCAACTAAGCACAAATGTTTGCAAGTTTTACCCACACAGCAGCAGCTAAAAGGAAGGCAACTAAAATGGTGCACAGCTCGTGCCAAAATGCATATAAAGATCAAGCAGAACAGTTTTGCAAGTACAGTCTTAAAAAGGGGTACATGACAGAAAAATGATAGAAAAGTTTATGTACCTAACAAATACAATCTTTCCAAAAAAAGTAGATTTATGAGAACATGATGCACATTGAAAGTACAAGGTAAATATCCGGGTAAATATCTGGGCAAAATCCGTTCATATTAAATTATTTCATGAATTTATTTTACTAAAAAAGAAAGAATGTCAAGAGTGTCATCTTGATTCTTCCTTTAATGACCTCACAGATCTTCTTGACTTTTTAAAACAAATGTTGAGCATTTCTAGGTCATATTACTACTGGAACTGGAAGTGGATGTGTATTGCTTCTTTTATATTCCTGTTGTAAGCTTTTAGATAATAGCTAACATTACTGCACACTTAATGATGTGTTGTCTTACTAAAAAACATATCTGAATGTCACTTACCAGTTTTGTACAAGGAAGTCTACTATATGAAGAGAGGTTTGGTCAGCAGTGCGTACTGCTAAATGAAGTGCAGTTTCACCTGGATCCTAAAGACAATAAAAACATTATAAATACATTAAAACAGCTTAGCAATTCATGATATCTATTTTTATTTAATATAAAACTTTACATTAGAACATTCATCCCAACTGCTTAATGCGTCTTCTATACAGACTATATTATCCAGTTTATGTTTGTTCATTTTATTACGAGTAAATAAACAAAAACATGTCTTGTTTTTTAGGTGTTGATGCTACCTCATGCACTGAGCTATCCAAGATCCATTTTTACAAGAGAGGCTAATTTGCTATGTCCTGTAGGCACAATGCTAAGATTAGTAAATATAATAAAGCATGGCAACCACAACTTCTCCTGGACAAGTGACACAGTCATAAGGAACATCTTAGGCAAATTCATAATTGTTTCTAGATGGCACAGGAAACAGGCAAGGAAATATGATCAAGTTCATGTACAGAAAGCATCAGAAGGACAAACGCAGCCTTTTACAATATTAAATTTAAAACATTTTACAGCAAAAGTGGAAATAACAGATATATCCTCACCATATCAGCTGATCTGTGAGGAAACTATTTACAGTGTGTAAATGTAACTTTCTCTTTTGTCACCTCCAATTCTGCAAAATTTTTTCATGTCTTCATATGAGGTGTGCATGCTTCTCCCACCATTTATATCACAGCATCACGTCTCCTCATACTGACCCAATCCTATGAGTGGGAAGAACAAACAAATATGTAGGATACTGGAACATAATTAATTATATACCTATCCAAACTTATATATATAAACTTTCCAGGAGGTACAGGAAGGCCTAAAAGCAAGAGCTCAAAAGAAACACTCCTGAAGCACACAGGTGTAAATTAAATCCTTACTCTTTGATTGCTGATCCAAACAATAATTCTTGGTTAAGATGTGAACTGATGCTCAAACCACCATAAAAAAGATCTCTGTAATGGCAACACTTTCTGAAGCAAGCCCTGAAAATAGCTACACTTCTAATGGAGTGGTCTTTGACAGTCACATTCTTCAAAAGGTGGTTAGCTTCCAAATGGTAGAACAATATGAAATTAGAAATCCATTTTAAAAAGGCATACTCAACCACCACATGCCTCTCATTTCCAGCAGCAAAGTAGCTGAACATCTCTTCCATTGTCCTTGAATTCATTCATCCTCTTCAGGTAAAATGTGAGTTGATAGTGCATATCCAAGGTATGACTAAGTATTTTCTCTCCTCTGAATTATGTCTCTGCAAAGTAAACTGGACAACAGGACTGATTTAAAGACACGGTTGCTTCTGCTTTTTGCCAAAAATATGAGTTAGCCAGTCCTAAGGAAGTCCTAGTCCTCGTAAAAGATTAAATAGTGTTGTCTATAGATAAAGGCCTACAGTTTGGAGATCCTGCAAGCAGAGGTGATGGCCACAAAAGGGGCTTCCACTAAGAACATAAACTTCAGAAGCACCAAAACAGTGACATTGAATGGAAAGTAAGAAATCCTACGACTCAGTCAAGAAGTTCAAGTTTTAAGGAAGAGACTTCAAAGGTGGGCAAAGCTGCAGACCACTATTAAGGACAATGTTTAAACACCCAGTGTTTGATAACAAGTCTACTCTCCTTATGATGGTCATAATGTGAACAGATACCAACAGATACCAAAAACAAATGCCTCAAATAAAGCAAGGCTACCTGTAATGAACTAGTTGAGCCAAAAAAAAAAAAAAATCCAAGCCTAAATGATTCCTTGATTCACCAGTTCATCTTTTCCACCAAGCACAATATTTCTGAGTAGAGGAAAGATTTTTGGCAGCTTCTATTCATTTTTGCTGCCCCGCCTTCTCTACAGGACTCTGCCTAACAGCACCATTATCAGCATCCAGTCAGTCCATTTGTTCAGCATGGTCAACAGCCAGGCATGCCCAGGCTAGGCAAGAGCCCCCCACTAGAATTAAACTCAGCAAGGTCTTACTATGTCTATTGTATTACAATTCTGTATCACAGCTCAAAAAATCATTTCCTTCTTTACACCAATTTGCTTACCCAGTATTTCTGACAGAGTAGTCTGCAGGGAAAGTCTACCAACTCATTACACTCCCAAACAATATGTTCCCAATTACCTCTTTCTTCCCCATCACACCTCCAGCATTTGTAATCTTCCCAAGGAAAAATTATTTCGAGTCTGCTTGGGGTATAAACAGACCTATGCAAGCACTTTCAAACAAAAATCCTAAATCTTCTAGACTTTGTGGAATATCTGGGAGCCAAACATAATAACCTCCGCTGACGGACTCCTATAGTCACCATGCAATGTTTTATGGGTTCCTATTAGATTGTCAAAACTCCATTTACGTGAATACGAAATCATAGACACGTATTGCGCGAAATGCGTAATCGAACGTGCAAAACCGCAAAATTCGAAATGTCGAAGTGTTTTGGTTGGCCTGTCTGCGGTACAGCTCCGTAAGGTAAGTGCGCGATAGTTACGGACCTTAGGGTTAGGGTGCGGGTTAAGGTAAGTACATAGATAGGTAATGTGTGTAAGATTTAGTATAGTGTTAGAAGTAGGGTTTTGTTAAATGTATTTATGTCTATTATTTATTTTGTTTGGGTATATCTCCGTAGGGGAAGTGTGCAGTAGTTACGGACCTTAGGGTTAGGGAGGGGTTAAGGATAGTGCATATATAGTTGTGTATGTGGGGTTTAGTGTAGGGTTAGAAGTTGAGTTTTGGTGCTTTACTTTAGGGTTAGGAGTAGGGTTTGGTTAGTGTATGTATGTGGTTTATTTATTTTGTTTGGGTAGGTAGTAAGTAGCAGGTGGTGGGGTTGGCCGACTATGAACGTTCGATATTTTAAATTTCTCAGTTTAGTGTGTTTGGTATTTTCACGGTTCGAGTAATATGTGTCACTGTTTTGGTATTCGATGTAATGGATTTTGGTTGGTTTAATATAGACCCATGTTTTATATGCCCGACTAATCTCGCGTTTTTAACAGCAGCTTCTGTTTTACATTCTACTAAAATTCTAGCAGTGCTGGTCTTTAAGTTAGGAAACTCCTATTCCTTTCTCTGTCTATACTCGGACTTCAATCCTTGATAGGGAAGGCAATCTCTAGCCTGCAGCCCAAATGTCTTCTTGTTCTCTTCCCATTCTGTTACATTTCCTTTCTAATTATTTGCTCCCAATACCTTGGTTCCTTTGCCAGTTTTCTCCAGTAAAATTTAGCCCCCTCTTGCCTATTCTCTGTACACCTAATTGCAGTCATTCCTATTGGCAGAAACTCTTTTCTCCATTCCCGTGTTGGCTTAGTTCTTAAAATAAAAATAAAATGTCAATTTTATTGTATGACAAATTAATCTTGTTATGTGAACTAAGTTCAAAATATGATTCATTATTTAATTACTGATGTATTCTAGTTACATAACCAATATAATTCATCAACCCCCCCCCCCCACCCCCCCTTTAGCCGGCTTCATAATTCTGAGGTCCTTATTCATAGCCAGATCCTCCAATAATTTCCTTTGGTTAAAGGTCAGATTATAATTTTCTCATTTCTTCTTGACCCATCCTCCAAACTTCTGATCTCTCTTTCACACATACTTTCAAATACCTTGATTGGTAGGGCTAAATGTAGATTAAATATACTAGTCTGTTTTTGGATTAAACACACCAGTCCTTTTTATCTCAAACTTCTGTATGTTTGTCTCATTATTAAAATAAAATACAATTGAAATTTCTAATAAATAATTTAAATTCTAAAATAGCATCCACTAAATTAAAAAAGGTTATTTGTTTTTTACTCTATGAACCATGTCGTCAGAACACTGCGATTTTACTTCAGGACTGATTGAGGACGGACTTGGCATTAATGATAATAGCTCAGATCAGGGTGCAACTGCTGCTGTTGAGATGTGTAGTGGTTTGAAAGGCGATTTAACACAACTTGTGGATTTACTAACACAGGTCTTGAATTCTTCAAAAACTGAAGGTAGTTGCTCGAAGCCTGTACAATGACCTGATGTGAACCCTGGGACATCTTTGCAGCCTGCTTCAACAGTGGATGATAATTGCGGGAGGCGTATCTGTGCTAGGGAGGACTTTGAGGTTACACCAGCTAGTGTAACCAAAATAAAAAGTTGCACCTGATGTGGAGGAACGAGTGACAGGGAAAAGTGGGCAATCGGGCACCTTGTGAGCAAACAATTCATCTGTGAACTATTGCCAACATCAGACCTGCAATGGTGGCAAAAGTTGTGAAATGAATGATGGAAAACAACAGGTAGACTTTAAAACATGGTTTCAGCATAAACATGTGTGGAAGTAGTTCTCTACCAATGACTGTAATATCCAAGAGGTGAGACTGTGTTTATTTGATAAAATTAAATTACTAGATAAGTTATTGTTTCGGTATAGAGGTTTGCAACAGGACAATTTGTTTTTTGAGGAATTAGTAGCTGTGGGACAAGTGACAAAAGGCATTAGAATTTGGAAATATCCTAACAGGTTGCAGGTTGGTTCAATTTTACATATAGAATTGCTGGACCTGTTTGACAAAATGGGTTTCAAATATATGAGACTCATTAAGGATAACAATAGCAAATTAAGTAATTTAAAGGATGAAATTAATAACATCCAAAAAAGAAATTACAAAAGATGTATTATTTGAGAAGTATTCCTCCTGGTATAAGTGTTCAAAAAATTGATATTCGGTGTGATAATATTCTTAGAAGAAAGGAGAAAACCTACACACAGTATCAAAAAAGCCTATCCAGCCCATAATGGGAATATTAAACTTCACATTTCTGAAATTTCAGAAAGTAGTGGGGAAAGGTAAATCTCATAAGGATTACTTCTTTAGTCACCATACCAATAAAAATAGGGTGGTTTTTGAGGGTCTATACAATATGAACGAAAATCACATATGCTCCAAATTCTGAAAATGCCGGACCTCAAAGTGCTTTTTGTGAGATCGCAGTACAGTGAAGATTGGAATATTTGCTCTGTTCTCACTGTAGTGCGATCTCGGAATTGGTATATATATTTAGCGGGGGGTGCTGCAAGTTCGAGGTCTTGCACTTTCATGATTTGCGTTCGCGATTTTCAACTTTCGTTCTTATAACATAGACCCCGTTTTTGATGAGAATTATGATGAACCATGAAAAAGAGCCAACGATAATGGTGCAAATGATCTTCATAGGGATTTTTGGATGTGGTTCCTAACATTAAAGGAATATCCCCCTTTGCTACGGATGTCTCCCTGATTGCAAGACACAAGGGTTTGGGGGGAAACAGCAACAAATGAGAATTATCAAGTGGATTTTTTCCCACATCGAAGGGACCAGAAAAGGGAAAGGGAAGATAAAAGGCAGAAAAAACATCCAACAGGATGAATTAAGTTGGGTTATAACACAAGATGTCATATCTGGGCAAAATGGTTTAAAGATTTACAATTACAGTGACATGTTAATCATTCAAGATCATTTTAATATTTTCAGGAAGGGAAATGCATTTGTCCCAAGGTCAAATTTTAATTTAGTAGTTGCTATTTTGGAAATGAAATTATTAGAAAGTTAAACATTATATTGTATTTTAATAATAAGCCAAATGTACAGAAGTTTAAGATAAAACAGACTTGTATATTTAATCCACCTTTAGCTCTACCTATCAAGGTATTTGAAAGTATGTGTGAAAGGGAGACCACAAGTCTGGGGGCTGGGCAAAGAAGAAATGAGTAATATTATAATCCGACTTTAATCAAAGGAAATTATTGGATGATCTATCCAATAATAAGGACCTCAGAATTTTGAAGACAGATAAAGGGGTGGCGTGGTTTTGATGAATTATACTGATTATGTAACTAGAATGTATCAGTATTTAAATAATGAATCATATTCTGAACTTAGTTCACTTAACAAGATTAATTGTCATACAATAAAATTGACAGGTTTTTATATGCTGGATTACTTAATAATGAGATTTCTGATACACTTATGAATTATTTACCAGTAAAAAACACATAGCCCCTCAATTTTTGGTATTCCCAAGATGCACAAGAAATGTTTATCTTTTATAAATTTAATAAACTGTACTAGTTCTACCACAGCTTGGCAGTGTTTCTTCCATCAGATATTGGTTATTTAGTTCTTAAAATACTTCCTGTTATGTTATAAATACTATATGATTACTGTTATTCTACCTAAGGATCTGCATCCAAAATCCAAGTCTTTACTTATTTGTTGAACTCCACCCCCCCATTTCATCTTTATTCCTTTCCACTATGAATTATAGCATTCTGCTCATGTTACATATAGGAGCCTTAACTGTGTAGCTCTGAAATATCCCCTTCAAATCAGGTAATCCAAACCACCTTGTTCTACTGGAAGGATCAACTTATCCCACGTGACTCTTGCCTTCTTCCCTTCCCAGATAAAATTCTTCAACTCTTTATTAATTGCTATCCATAACTTTTCCGGTTGATAAAAACATGCATGACCTGTGTATAAAAACTAAAGGAATTAAAAAATTTCACTACTTGTATCTTGCTATCCATAATCATAAAACAGAGCTTCCAGTTTCTCAGCTTTCACATTATCTTTTGTTTATACTCTTTTCCCACATACCCTTAAGCTGTCACAACAGAATCCTTTTTAACCCATTTGCCTAGGTACTTCACTTTATCATGTCCCCATAAATATGGGTATAATTGAACCAATTCATGTGTAGGTACACCATTTACAGCTATTTCCTTTGTTTTATCTTCATTAATTTTGTATCCCAGAAAGACTTGAATATATCCCAGAATGTTCCATAACACTGAAATATCCTTTTCTGGTTTTATCTGGTACAAAATAATATCATTTGCAAATAAAGTTAACTTTTCTCGGTTACCATACCAATTATATCCTTGAATTTCTGAGTCCCTTATTTTCTTTCCCAATGGTTTTAAAATATAACGCAAATAAACGAGGAAAGAGGACACCCCTGCCTGGTGCCTCTGTTCAAACGGAACTTATCAGAGAGGAACTCCCACAAGCTAATTTTTTACTCTGACCCCTCATCTATCCTTCTAAATAACCTTATTACTATGTCAGGGAAAGCAAATGATTCCATCACCCTACTCATAAAATCTCAGCTTACTCTGTCAAGGACTTTCTCTGCATCAAGACCCACCAACAGTGGTATTTTTTTACATTCTGCTTCCCTCAGGATCATCACTGTTCTATTAATGTTGTCAAATGTTTGTTCCCCTCTACAACACCACACTGATCCATACCTATAAATTATGGCATCTCTCTGTCATCTTTTTAGCCATTATAAACATAAATACTTTCTAAACATAGTTTAGAATCAAAATGGGCCTATATGAAGCTGGATCTGAGGAGTCTTTACCATATTTAGGTATTTCAGCCATCAAAGCTTTCTTCCAGGATGTTGGTGCTTCTCATCCTTTTAAAATACTGTTAAACAAAACCTTCCAGATCTTTATCACTTTCTTCCCTCCTAGCTTCCAACCTCCACAGAAATACCATCTATTCCTGAAGACTTTCCTGAAGATTGGTTATACATCACCATTATTATCTCACCTCCTCCTCCTATCTTAACTGTTAATAACTGAGCCTTATCTACCTCTAACCTTGGCATATTTAATTCTTCCATAAACATTTTCATGTGTACCTTTTCTTGAGTTCCACATTTCTCTGCTTTATACAGACTTTCATAAAATTTCTAAAATATTTCTAATTCCTCTACAGGATATGTGGTTAATTTCCATGTTATAGGCTCCCTAAGCTTGGAAACAGCTCTTTCCACTTTTTGTGCTCTGGAGTCATCACCAAAAAACAGCTCTTTAATAGAAATCTTTCTAAATTCATGCATATTACCCAGGCAGCCCCTTATTTTCTCTTTAGCACTCAGAAGTTGTGCCTCTTCTTATGTGAGACTAAACAGCATTACTTTAACCTTTGTCAGTCCCTCTAAATAACTTTTCTTTTATTTCTACACTATTTTTAAATTCCAGTTTCATTTTATCCCACTATATTTTCTAAAGTCTTCCCTAATAACTCCTCAAAAATTTCCACTACCCAATCATTAAGTTGCTCTCTGTTTAACAGACAGGTGGGGAAGCACCAGTGTCTCATTTTTATTTCATTACCCTGCATTTTATTTTAGCTATTATTGGCTCATGATCTGAAATAGTTATTGCGATGTGTATCAAAACTTTCAATTAAATGTGCATGTTCCTCTGAAATAAAATTTCTGTCTAGCCTAGCCCACTTTTTGTACCTTGGGGAATAATATGTAAATTATCTCAGAGCTCCTACTACTGAATTCACATCTTCCATACCATTTTCAAAAATTTCCTTCAAAAATCTACTCTCTTTTGTTCTACTTTCCTTTCTAGCCCCCCCCCCCCCACATTAAATCCTCACTGTTGCAAATCAAATTATAGTCCCAACCTATATGTAATATTCCCTGCTGAAAACTGATTCTTTCTTCCAGAATTTTCTTAAGCTCCACTGTGGCAGTTTTAGGTGGAACAGAATTACATGTTAGCTTACTCTTCCTCCCTTATGAGTAGATCCTTACTAGCATAAATCTACCATTATTATCTTTTTCCCTCTTCTATCATAACTAGAGCTCCTATAGCAATTAATATAAATACACCCCTTTTCCTTTGTCTCAGATATTCTCTTGAATACCCATCCTGAAATCCTTTCTTTATCAAATTCACATGTTCAGTTCTTTCCAAATATGTGTCTTGTAGCATAACTATCTGCACTCTGCATTTCTTAATACAATTCACTGTTCTTTCTTTTTTGTATATACCTGTGAGACCATTCAAGCATAAAGATAATATGGTAAAAACTGTCATTATGATAAATAATTATTCTTACCCCCTGTTATGTTTAACAGCTTTTTTAATGTGTAATTTCAGCATTGATCTTTTATACAGTTATCTCTTATCTCCATTTGAATCTATGTTACATTTTACAAGAAATTTTTAAATAAAAACTATAAAGAAAAAAAAAAACTAATGCATTCCCAGGGCATCCTCATAATCTAGTAACTTACTATAGTACATCTTCAAATAATGAAGTTTAACCCTCCTAATAGGAACAGTTGTCCCAGATTGACAGCTAGACTCACAGGTATTAGTTAACCTCTAATTAAGATTACACATGCTAAAATGCATGGTGCAGCCTGTGCTTCTACTTATACTAAGTGCTGTCTGTTTTTGTCTTATATCTTTGTTCCTCTCCTATAGAAAACAACTTGAATGATTTTGGAAAACATTACCTCCTAGCCATTTCAAGAAAAAAATGTTCTGCCTTTATTGCCTTTTTATGAGCGTGTCTCCATAGAAACAAGAGGGCCAGATGCACAGCTTTCAGCTACAAGCTTCTCATTGTGAACATTTGTTTCCTAAAGGAAAACTTTTAATTAAATTCAGTATTGTTTTATTTACTTGCTTCCACTTAAAAACTTGTTCGAGGAAGCCAGGGGCCTTACTACAGCCATTTCCCTATGCAAAATAAGAAAAAGCATATCAGTTTTACTTATGCCATGATCTCTGTGCTTTACAACCATTCCCAAGCCTCAATAATCCAAGATTACAGCCTATTATCTTAAACATGCTTTTTTCCAGGCTTTCTTATCTTTTTACATTACAGTGCTCACATTTCTTAAGACTATACAAGAAGAAAAAAAGACGGCACCTGTTTATTTTAAGTATCCCTATAACAAACAAAAATAACTAGAAATGCTTTACTGCATTTACATGCAATACATGTCACATTTTATAAAAAAAACACTGTTAAGAACAAAAATGTTTTACTTACAGTTAGGTCTTTCCTTCTTCCTCCCCCTACCTAATGTTCTTCCAAACATTAATGACATAAAGTAGAACTATGCTTTGGAATCCTCTACAAGGTTAACAAAGTCCAATATTTTCAGGTTTTCTTTTTCAGCCACATTTTACAAATCTGTTTGATTTTTTGTAGTCCCACATTTATTTATTTATTATTTACATTTGATTACCGGGTAAATTAATTTACTCATTAATTTCCCAGTTTCTGGTTTTCTTCCTGTTGATCTCCATCTCCTAACTCCAGTCTCTGGTTCTTTCCAACATACACCTGGTTCTTCTAGTCAACCCCTGTGCTTTCCTCTGTCTCTCAATCATTTTCCTTTGGAACACTGGAAAAAGTTTCACTGACATAGTTTCTGTATGAGCTTTACCTTCAGAAAGATAAGAAGCAGAGTTCCTCCCATTTGA
This sequence comes from Protopterus annectens, assembly GCF_019279795.1. Taxonomy (NCBI): domain Eukaryota; kingdom Metazoa; phylum Chordata; order Ceratodontiformes; family Protopteridae; genus Protopterus; species Protopterus annectens. The sequence goes on from NC_056732.1 coordinate 665,476,412, forward strand.
TAGCTTAAGTTCTGCTGGACAAACATTCGTATTTCCTGTTTAGCATGTTCTGCATAAAAATATAATTTTGACCCTTAAGGAAAACAAAATAGCTGGATACAACAGCTTGGATCTCAGATATGCCTGTCAACATTCCCTGTTTGCTGGAATAAATGCATTCCTTTTCTGCCTGTGGTGTACAGTGAGTGATCATTTGCCACAATTTAATGAGAATAATTATTTTGCTGGTAGGGCTGTATCTTCACTATTAAAGATCTTGGGGTGCTTTCTCATGGCCAGGTTTGGAGCATATATACAATGTGCCCTTTCAATTAACAACTCCTGCTGTGGAATATCAGCCCAGTTCCTTACTTCTGCTTTCATAAAATGAATACAGTCTGTTCCTTCCAGTTTCTCTGGTACAGCAAAAATTCTCATTTTTTTCCAACGTGATCTGTCTTCTTCATTTCAGCTTCTGGTTTTTGCACTTTTACCAGTTCATCTGCAAGCCTCTTCTATTTTTTCACCTTTTCCGATCTGAGTTGATATACTCCTTCAGCGTTTTATTTTAATCAGCTCTGAGCACATTTGACTTATTTTTTTTCGTCTAGATTACTGAAGTCATGTCTTGCACCAAAGCTGGAGCTTCAACTGCTTTTTGCTGTACAGAATCGGAATTCTTCCCAGCCAGTGTTTTCTCTTCACCTTTTGTGGTTGATTTTCTTTCAGGATCTCCAAATTTCTTCTTTGCTGGCATCCAGGCAGCATACTACTTACTAGGTAGTAACTGAAATTTACCCAAAATAATAAATTCACTGGCTCTCTTTTCTGAAGTTCTGTTTTCACACTGGGAGAGCTGAAATCAAGCTGTTATTCAGTGTGCAGCTCTTGGAATGTTGAGGTAATTTTCTTAAACCAAAAACAAAACATCTACCGTCAGGAGCAGTGACAGGTTCTGCTAAATCCTTTCATCCTCTTTATCCTTTATTTTACATGCACTGGGTAAAAACAATGATTCACTAATCATGTTTAGATACTCTGCACAATTAACTACTGTAACTGCTGCTGAGTACTGTTTTGTGATTTGTTTGTATTAATTCTGATATCATATAACATTGCTATTGTAATTACGCATAAAGCATTTCTCTGTGCACTACCACTAAAAAGGACCAATAGCCCAGTTAGTCTGGAAAGAAAGAAATAAAGAAAGACCACTCTGAGTTTGGTGTAATTGTCTGCTGTTCTATAATATGCTACACAGTTACAGTACTAAACTAAGGTTGATGAGGGAGTAATACCACCATTGCCAGTGACATATCAGAGTCCAGTATGATACTACCATCTTCAGGCACTGTAAAGTTCATTGCTTGCTACCATACATCCCTAGAAATACAGGGGCGTTCACGCTTGGGCTATGACTTTCCAGATAATATGCATGGGCAGGCTAAACAGATAATTAAATGTAATTACTTCTACCCCAGTGAAGGCAATTCTCTGAGTTAAGACCAAGAGCAGAGTTTGCAGCCCAGAAGTGGCCAGTCCAGAAAAAGCTATAAGAGAATCCCTCAGTGGGTAACTGGTCATACATTAGTGGAATGTACAAAGGTTTTCCTGCAGACGCACCACCATGGTAGCAAGGAAAGAAGAGAAAGGGAAAGAAAATATTTTACTGGATGCTCACCTACAGTGAAAGGGAATCTTCATTGTGGACCTTATATAACGATATACAAAATGTAGCCATCATGTCCAGTACCATTGTTAGGTAAACTAAAGAGTAATAAACTAAGTGAATCTCCAGTGTAGACTATAGACATTCATTTGCAAAATGGCATTCTTATTTGTTTATTTATGATCTTTGTTAGCTGGTGGGTGGGCTGGTTGATGTACCCTTTTCAGCCACAGTCCAGGTCAGTTGGCAGACAGTACACATATAGATAGACACACAGATAAAAACAATGCAGTAAATTTATGTTATATTACAATAATTTCAAGATGCAACATTTAGTGTGGTTTAACAATTTGTAGGAAAACTTAACTACATAACTTAAGACAACTACATAACTACCATGCGACTGTGAAAAGACTATTAAACAGAGTAGGTGAATTTTGGTTCATTACTTCATACGAGTACCTTAGGCTAATGACCACTGAGGCCTTTATAAGCCTAGCCATGCAACCTGAATATATCCCATGAGTTATTGTGCCTTAGAGGTTATAAGGAGTGTGTGTTAGTTAGGACAAGACTTAGTCACTGCCTCTGCCCCTCAGATACACAGGTGCCAGAACACGGCTGAATTTCTGATTTCCCATTCACTTGTCCAAGTTGGGCTTGGATTGGGTTATGGAAGGGCTGATGTTACATGGATTAGTGTGGCATGGTTGTATTTAACATTTTTTGGTAAAGTAGAACACTGTAGAAACACACAGTAGATGAGCATAACTAAGAGGGTTATAGCCTTAGCCATTATGTTTAAAGTAAGTGCAAGCATATGCTCCAGACTGCTGGACCTAGTTTTGAGAAGATTTTTTTTCTCCAATGAAGTTTTTAAATTTTGGTCTAGTAAGGGTTAATGCATAATCAGGGTCATTTTTATGTGCAATAGTACTGTTTGATGAGCAGTTTAGTTTTAAAAGGTGAACAGTAGCCAAATGTGAAACTTAAAAAGAATCTGTTTGCTGAGGAGGAAAGCAGCTCAATAAATGATTTGGGAGCCAGTACAAGGATAAAAGTAGTTAGCAATGATGAGTCCGATTGTCTGCCAACATGAGAAATCTACAGATTTTGTTGGTGACAATCTGCAACTTTTGTGCATTGAAGCATTAATAATGGAAAGACATAATCTAATTTGGGAATTAAAAAATTTCTGGCAAAGGCTTGTCAGTCACCCACAGTGGGGAAGCGTGTGTGAGAATTTGTAGCAAAGCTTCAGCACCCTGTATGGAGGCAAGGTCTGGGTATGCTGTAGACATCGTAATGTGGGAGACTATGTACAGAAACATTGAGAAACACCCATCAAAGCGGTTACTAGGAGTAGGCTTCTCACAGTCTTTTCACTGTTAGAAGATGACTTGTACAAGGACTGCTCTTTGCTAGCTGAGAACAAGAGTACAGCTCGCAAGAAGCGATAGGCCACCTAATAGGCAGATTTATGGCCTCTGACTTTTTATTACCTTCCCACACCATGCTGGCAGTAGCCCAAGATGATGAAAAGGGCCCAACCGTATGTTCTTGTGCTGGGTACATTCCACAACTGACACCCTGGCAGAGCATTTGAGCTTTTTGCTCCATCTTCTGTGGGTAGCTGGGCTGAAGTTGTGGCACTTAATGTCTTACTGCCATCTCTCCGCTATGCTGCCCTTATCTTCATTAACCTTCAAGTCTCACAACTATTCAAACCTGAGCACGTACCACATCACACAGGACCTTTTCAGCTAAGTACAATACATAGACTTCTCTATGAGCCAGAAAATTGCCCATCCCTTAACAACTTAATACAACACTACTCTCCCAAGAGAACTTCATGTTCTAGAGAAAAATTACTAATCATACTAACCACATCATCTAATATAGCAGGTGACTATATTCAAAAAGTGTAGCTAAACAATGGAACCATTTAACATTACCACTGAAATCCATTCTGAATGCAAACTCACTTAAAACACAACTAAAACCTCTCCTATCATATCAACGGATCTGCTCCTGTACATCTCAAGGATAAATGTCACTGTAATCTTCAGACTGCCATATCATCAAACCATTTATCTTCATTCAGAATGCTATGCTTAAAAAACAGTCTTCATAATACATGAATAGCTTTACTAGCATCTCTCAGCCGTATACATACTTTGTGACAGTGCTCACCCCCACCTTTTATACTGCTAATATAAACCTTATGATAGCCATATATATAATTATCTATGAACCTGCTTTACACCCATCTTAACTACAATATTAACATTTTCTGACCTACCTACTTCCTTATCTCATCTCGATTTGTTTGAATTTCTACGCACTAATTATAAGATCTACTTGATCCACAAATACACCTCTTCAGATGCTCAATGTTCAACATCTAGTAATGCAAAAGTCTCTTTTATAGTGTAACATTTGCCTTTAGATCATAAAAATGTAATCTACCAAGTGAATGTGTAATTCTTAATGTATACTACTTAATGTCTGTTTATTTGTATTACTGTATGTCTGTTTAAAAATGTTTGTAATATGTTGCAGCTTTTCTTCCCATGCCTCTGCTGAAAATAGTTTCTTAACTCAGTTGGACAAACCCAATAAACAAAAGCAAAATAAAATAAAATAAATTGCTTGGCGTCATATTGTACTCTCAGGGCATACAGACAGCATTGCTGTGGGTCTTACTTCAAGATCAACGTCAAAAACTCTTTGAAGGTTTCACTGATTTGGGCACTAAACTTGGCAAACTTTCCATGATGAATGCTAGGATCAAGAAACAAACTGTGTACATGACAAAAAAGAATTATGGGGTTGAACTGGGTGGTGCAGTGGCTGAGTGACTTCATCATTTTAACATACACCATCACCACATTCACTACAAAAGCTACATGCATCCCTGGCTGAGGGCTGTCATTGTTGTCTTTCGGCTTTTCCCGGATAGGGGTCGCCACAGCGGAACTCCGGTCCGCTAATGATTAGCAGTAGATTTTCACAGTGCCGATTTGCCAGCTCGATGCCCAACCTTCAACGAAGGCACGCCCATTCACGCATGTCTTTCGGAACGCCACTCGACCAGTGGGGAGGACACGCAGACTCCACACAGAAGGCACTCCCCACACACTAGCTGAGAATTGAACGGGAGAACCTCTTGCTGTGAGGCAACAATGCTACCGCTGCACCACCGCAGAATGGCTGAGGGTATAAGAGAATATTCAGAAATCTGCCAGACCTAGGCAGTGTGGATTATACCTTCCCATTTTACTGTACTTCTAGCAGCATACTAAGTCGTTACTATATACCAGTAATCACTTCCTGACAATAAGAGAAGCGTAACTTACCCAAGGCAAGCACAGTTTACCCATTACGGTTTCGCCCAAGAAAGCAAATTTCACTGGGAGTCTATAAAGCCTGCTTCGCCCACAGTCATATACGGACTATCGATACCATGCACCGTGGTTATTTTACTTACTTGGATTAAATAACATTTCTGGATGCACTTACTATATCCAGTGAAGTACTACTATTTTTTCTTTCTTTCCTTTTTCCATTTCCCCGAACTGGAAGTATATTTTCAATCTGACACACTTTCTGAACTTGCTACCAATATTAGGTGCAATACACACTTTTTTGTATATAATAATTTTTTCAATACTATATTTGCTGCACATTTTTATTTAGATGGTCCTATGTATGTGCATGAATGATGGAGTGTGGCATATTTACGTTTGTAGTTTGTCTGCCTTTATATATTTTATGTAATTTATGTAGATTTAGACAGTATTTTTCTGCATTTTAATTGGATTTTTTTATTAGGGTCTTGTGCAATGTGTTTGATTGGTTGAATACCATTATTGGTTGATCAAGCTAGGGGGTGCGTTGTTTTAAAAGGAGTTCTTTTGGTGTTCATTTTATCTTGGTAAAGTCTCTGAATAGTCAGAGACAAAAGCGCTTGGTTTACATTGTTTTTATTGCTGACAACATCGCTTTATTTGGCGACTTCAGTTTAAATAAATGTATTGTTTTTTCACATTCTTGACTGGGTTGTGTCCTGGATCCTGAGGTTGATTTTTGAACCAGTTTGGTACTTTTTTCATTTGGTTTGTTGCCAGTATCTTAATGATGGTATGCTGAAAACCGTCTGTGGTATGTCTACTTTACCTGCATTAGAAAAATTCAGTTTTAGCCAAGAAAATGGTCTAGGCTGAAGGGCACTTTAGCAATAACCCATGACTGAGTGTGAGTACCACAGGATTACCCACAGTTGGTGCACACAAAGCCAACAGTGGGTAAGTCCTGTGATACTCACATCCAGAAGCATGTTATTATTGTAATGGCACTTTACTGTTCTTCAGAGTACTCACTTGTTTAATGATGTAGTGCGCATGCATATGGTACATATGCCCTATGCTTGCACAGTACATGAGTATAATGCAGTGCAAGAGAGCATCTGTGTCTTTTTTTTTTTTTTAACTTGGAAGTATGACACTGTAATATGTGGCATAATTTGCTGACAAAAGTCAGCATCGATTTACCAGAAAAAACAAAAACTTTATGAGGAACAGGGCAAAAATATGAGGAAAATTAGGGACATTCCACAAAACTGTGGACAGCTGAGAGGAATGGTTACCAGCAGTATGATCAATTGTACTGCTGGTAACTGTACCTCTGAAAAGTCCAAAGCTTTACAGAATGTCCCTAATTTTTCTTAAGATTTTGTCCTTCCCATTATAAACTATGTTAAGTATGGCATTATGGAGCAAATATCAATGGGAAGTTCAGTCACTCAACAATACGCCAATGGCCAGCCTTCTTATTTGTATAGGCTCATTTATAACAGACACACTGATGGGGCTGTCCAATCAGCATGCACATTTTGGAACAGTAATAACCCTTTATTGTATAATGTTTAAAAACAGCATATGTGGATTATTACTGTTTATCCTAATGTTATAATCTGTTTGTCCTTCTTAAATTTGTCATTACTAACGTTTAATACTCTTCCATAATGGTGACTCCACATCTTAACAACCGAAAAGCTAAATTCAGTTAAGTTATCCAAAAAAAAACTTGTAGTAGTAGCCTAATTGCCATATTAAAACTATCAAAACAGTTAGTTTCTCTTATGGTGTGATGGCTGTACCTAGAGGGTATTATCAGCACTTTTTTTTCTTTTTGAAATCATCAGTAGGGTTTACTATGCATTCACATACAGAATTAAATAATTACCTGTCCAGGTTCTGGTAGTGGCTCCAGGAGGTCCACCCCCTCCGCATAGACTTGAATCAGTGCAAGTAAATCCTTGGATTTCACATCCTCTAGAAGTTCATTTAACCTGGCAACTGCAGATATGCAGGTCCGTCTGGCAAACTTACGATCTACGTACTTAGCAGTAATGTATTCTTTACGTGCAGTCCTTTAAGAGAATATAATGGATACTTTGTCAATAAACTCATGAAGATTCAAAGCATGCACAAAACAAACATTTAACAAAACGAACATGAAAATGGAGCTATTTTTTTTTTCTTCTGCATTTTTCTAGTTTTGTTTAGTTTTTGCAATCTTTTGTTCACAAAAAAAGAACAAGTTTCTTACACCAATATACAAAAAAAAATTACTGAATCCAAAAATATATTAAGACAATATCTTTTAAAATTACTTTGTAGCAAGAATAAAAAAAGGTATGTCTACGAGTGTTTCAGCAAAAGCTTAAAAATATTTAGACAAGAAAGTTTATTTACATTCTGTTTAAAATTTTCACTCTCAAGAGAGCATGAGAATGGCAAGAAGTGTTTCATAAATGTGGGGCTGCAGAAGTATGTAGTTATATGGGGTTCACACTGTGGGAACAGCATCACATGTTCTTGTTTAAAAAAAAAAAAACATATAAACCTTAAACCTAGTGATACAGTTCAACATCACAACAGTGAGTCTCAAACAACAAAACTTAATGCATATGGGACATACTGTCAAACTAAAGTGGGAATTTAGTCCATGACTGCAATTATGGAGAGAAAATACAGCAAATGGCGAATGATGAGCTTGAGGATAAAATAAAGATCACATACAAAACAAAGAACTATTATCAGATGCCAATTAAACACATAAGGATGCCTTACAGACTGCTTTAGCAGTAGAACAGCAAACAAATTACACAAAATATGCAGGTAAGGCGTGCTGCCGTATCATGTGAGAAAGCACAGCATATGTGTAAAAGGCACAGCCACAAGACTAGCGAAGCAGCAACGCTAAAGCATACTGCAGGTATCTAGTGTTAAGCACATGGACACTGGCTGTAGGTTTAAGCAAGAAGGATACCATAGCTGTTGCACAACAGGACACACCATAAGAATTCATAGAAATAAGAAGATGCATTTTAAGAAAGCATGTGCTAAAAGAGAGCAAAAGAAGTTTATAAGTTACTTCCGAACTCAAAGTTCTTGCCAAAAAAGGCAGTACAGCCAGTGTATAGCATACATTTCCTTTACACAATGACCCAAGCGTGATTACTCAGACAATTAATTATTTCCTGATAAAAATTAAACTAGAAGGGAAGTTTGTGAACTTTCAGGTTTACAGTGGAAGCAGCATCACTACAAAACAAATGAACTGAAATCTAGAAAGTAACACTTTTGCAACCAACTGATAACTGCACTGACAACATCATACAGCAGAAACATGAACAAATGTGAACAAAACCCAGTAAGGAATATTTTAGAACACTAAAATTAATACTGAAAACAGCTCTGATATCTAGGAACAAGTCCAAGCTATAAACCAATTTGTTCTTTCTGTTCTAACCTTACAGTTTTGGGGTAATTGACTGGTCCTAAAAGGAAGTGGATCAACCGGACAGGAAAACAAAGAAAAAAAAAAGATTCACCCTTATCAAATTTTATAGTTAAAATTCAGTGTATACCAAGATTATATATTCCTCGTTCTGATGGAGGTACAGGCCTGTTCAAAACTGATTACACATATAGATCTACAATCATAGGACTGCAAGCATATCTGCTGACCTCACCAGATCCAAACATAGTGAAAGTTTTGAAACATGAAGAGAACAAATCTAAGATGACTTCCTTCCTTAGTTCAGCAGAAGTAGAAAAAAAATCGGGCAGCAACTGAATGTGTCAAAAAATAAAAGAAAGAATATAAGAAGAAGGATCAGATGAGAAGGCAAGAAATGTGGAAAAGGCATAGGATCTGATGCAGGAATGGTTAAGGAGAGGTGAATTTAAACCAGAAGATGAAAGGTTAATATTAGCGGCTCAGGCTAGTGGACTATGTTCATGCTGGTTTGCAAAGTCTGTTGAACATGCAGGAAAAACAGCTAAATGATGCCGGTTCTGTAAAACGGAACAGGAAATAGTCTCACATTTTGCTGCTGGGTGTGATACACTAAGGGAAGAGGGTCTGTATACTGAAAGTTATAATAATGTGGCAAGACTGTTGCATTGGGGATTGTACAAACATTAGAATACTGAAGTAGTTGAAAAGCACTGGAAATATGAGCCACAAAGCATTACTGAAAATGATGAAGTTTATATCACATGGGATTACTCATTACCAACAGTTCAAAAACAGATGTGAAAAAAAAACAGATATAGTAGTCCATGAAAAGAAGGCAAAAGTAGCATTTATCATTGAAATTGCTAAGCCCAATGATTACAGTGTTTTATGTACACAGAGGCACAAATTCATAAAACACCAGGACTTGCAGGCAGAAACGAGCACAATGTGAAAGAAGGATACCTAGACAGTTCTAACAGCAGTAGGAGCAATGGGTCTCATAAAAAAATAATTTACAGTCATTTAGATCGGCTACCGATACATGTTACTCCATATGAATTGCAGGTGGAGTCAATTCTGGGCACACTGCAGGTGCTGTGAAGAGCACTTCTGGCTAACATCAAAGACTGAAACAATACTAATTTCATGAACTTTAATCATACTTTGACTTAGGAATGGGGTTAATTCCCATTAAGGTATTCGAAACCCAAAAGACTTGGAGAAATTAAACTGAGAAACTAAAAAAAAAAAAAAAACAAGGAGCCAATGGTGTGAAAGTATTTATTTGCTGCAAGAAAAACACACCATCAAAGACAGTGGCTGAATGTAAAAGATAAAGTCAGTTGGGTAGAGGCCTGCTGTCAAAGTTTCAGTTTGACGTAGAGAAATAAAGCACCTAAATTCTGAAACTGAAACTTTCTTTATGAACAAGTGATTAATGAGCATGAACTTGTGATTAAAGAATACACTGTTGAGGTTAAAAGGGACTATAGCTGCTATTTATGCTTCAGCAGCTGCCAAACACAGATTTTCAGACTCCAATCTGTCATGCAGTGTGTATGGAAACTGAAGAAAGATCTTAACTGCAGTGAAGTATTCAAAGTGAATTGTTTCTGTGGTACCTATACCAAAACCACATGAAACTAAGACTATCTACAGATTATAAATTAACTGTGAGCTATATAGCCTATTTTAGTGAAGTATCCCACACCTAAAAAGGAGGACGTTATGGTAATGTTTCACGTGAGATCCTTCATGAGGCAAAAAGTAATGGTGGTGTGGACAACAGACACTTTGTAGCTTTAAAACACAATAACACAGGGAACTTCACCGACTACAGCAAGCTCAAGATTAGAAATGGGCGAATGGCAAAAAAATGGTGTAATTACAGATAGGCACACTTATGTACAAGGTACATTACATCAAAGCAAGCAACAGAAGAGGTGCATACAACTTCCAGATTTTTTCTGTACCATGAACAGTGTAAAGCAGTAACTTAAACGCTCATCAAGGAGAGTCACTGTTGTCAGACAATGTGTACAATGGTGCCCGTATTATACAGTCTTCGGTGATAATGAACATAAAATATTGGAAACTGTCCACTCCACATTTATCTTATCCAGCTTCCTAAAGCTGGTTTATAGACTGGGCTGTTCTTCTTGCTGATGGTCCTTGCATTACATATTAAAGATGCTGACTCTCTAAAGAATTTAATTCTACATCAACAATATAACAGCACACTTTGGATGGAAAAGCATACTAAACATACTTGCGTCTTGTTACTTCTTGAATCCCTGTTAGCAGGCCAGGGTAAAATGACACAACATGCCCAATATACTCTGATGTCACAAAAGCTTGCTAATAGTGGTGTTCTTCACTAGTAAGCAGTTTGCAAATCAGCCAAAACTTGCTGCTGACTACTGTTTCCTGGGAGAAAATACACATCACTCTTCTACAGCACAGACATTAGTTTTTATTTTTTAAATAATGACAACAATAACAGTAATAATAATAAAGAAAAAAAACAGAATGAGGTGTAATATGGGGAAAAGTAAGTTTTGCCTCAGACTTCTAGGCAGTGACTTTACTTCCATACTACAATCAAACCCCATGATATACTCAATATCTTCAATCAAACTACATGATTTCAATTCTAAATACGTAAAATATAAAATATAAATCACAGAAATGTGACACTACCATCAAGAGTCTAAAAAGGTCAAACAGTATGAAGTATGGAAATGTTACGTATGTAACCCTGTCATATATATATATATATATATATATATATATATATATATATATATATGGATCTACTTCTATTCGCTGACAGCCCATTTCACTGAAACCCATTTCGTTGACAGCTCATTTCATTGACAAAAGTATTCAAGGCAAAAACCTGGGTTTTGCCCCCCTCCCCACTGTTGTGCGACTGTGGAGTTGTTATATATAGTTGGGGGTGTGTGGGGGCACAGCCCCACATTAGAGGCCCCCACCTTGAATGTTTGTCAATGAAATGAGCTCTCAACGAAATGGGTTTCAGTGAAATGGGCTGTCAGCTTAATAGAAGATATATATATATATATATATATATATATATATATATATACATATATACATATGCAGTCTCATTATTATTGTTTCTAATGTACATGTACCATTCTACAATGTCATGTTAATTAGAGTGAGCAGCATCTGACATGGAAAGAGCCAACATGGAACAAGCTGTTGACAACAGTGTCACATTCATTTTAACAGAGGATGACAAACAGGGCTACAATTTCCTAGTAACATCTTTTCACTGAACAGTACTACAGCTAACTGTAAAGAGCATCAATTAAGGAATAATGGTGGTACCACGTCATTTTAAAACTGAAACTACACTAAGTGCCTGTCAACATATCTCTCAACCATCCAGACTTTCATCTCATATTTATATTTTGTATCACATAAATTTTGTGGTTTTGTGGCATATCAGTGAGGAGCTAAATCACTAAATAATGACAGATAATTGAGTTTCAGATTTCATGCCCTTCTGAAAATGCATAGTAACACAAAACCTTCTATTCTAGCAACTTTCTAATTTTATAAGAGCAATATTTAAAAATTGTCCCTATTTTTGAGACCCCCCCCCAATTATTTTTGGCTTTATCCAGATTTCTTGAGTCAAGAGACTGAGATTTACGGTTGTCACGTTTTTTGTTTTAATTTTTAAATCAAAACAAAATGGTGACTTATAATATCTGCAAATTTTAAGATGATGTTGACTGATAGCAAGTGTGATCATGTGAGGTAGGTAGTGCCAGCTATGCCAGAGAGAGTAGGGCAGTGCATGTGTAAAATATGCCAGCACAGCTAACTGGAGTTTTAAAAAAAAATTATGTCATTTGTACAGTGGATACAAAAAGTGTACCCTGTTAAAATGCCAGGTTTTTGTGATATAAAAAAATGAGACCACAATAAATCATTTCAAAACTTTTCCAATCTTTAATGTGACCTATAAACTGTACAATTCAATTGAAAAACAAACAAATCTGTTAGGGGAAAAATATAAAAAACATACAATAAGCTGGTTGCATAAGTGTGCACACTCAAACTAATAGTTTGTTGAAGCACCTGTGTATACCATTTGTGCAAGTATCAATTTTACTAAGAGTATTTGGGTACCCTGTTAAGAGCCTTAAAGTAGCTGGCTGGTGGCAGTGAATCTACCTTATAGCTTGAGTGGAGGTGACAAAGCTGGTAAATCTGTGCCAGCCTTGTGTGTGTGTGTGTGTGTGTGTGTGTGTGTGTGTGTGTGTGTGTGTGTGTGTGTGTGTGTGTTTGTGTGTGTGTGTGTGTGTCAGCTACTTGGAAAAGGGACACAGAGCACTGGTTTCTGCAGAGAGAAAAGTGAATTCTTATTTTGGGCATGGAGAGAAAAATCAAGCCCCAGGTCTGCAGTGTGCTCCCTTGTGCTCTTAAGGGAAATTGTGCTTGGTGCAGAGAGCTGCATCTGAAAATACTGTGTGCATCCATTTTTGTTTTAAGTGAATGTCCCCCACCGGTGTCAGTGGTGAGGATTGAGGCTCCTTGATTACTGCCCCAGAGGAGGAACAGGAAAATATTGAGATACTGCAATCTGTAAAAGACAGAACCAAACCTTAAGTATATTCAACATTTTTTTTCATTAAAGGACTGCCCCATCCACCAGTGTAATTAACTTCATCCACAAGTGACTTGTTGCATTCCTAAATTATCACCCATGTGTAACTAATTGCCAGAAACCCCTCATAACTTTTTAACATTTTGTTATTTTTTTTTTTTGACAAAGATGATAAATGTCGCCAGTGATTATTCCTATTCAAATCTGGTATTGTTCCTGAAAGGAATTTGTCACTGTTTGCATGAGATAGGGGAGAGCAGACTCTTTCTGGAGTTTCAATAAGTTGCTGGCTGTAATTTCAGATTCTGAGTTTGAATCTTGCTGATGTCACCAAATTGTAAATCACACAGAAAAAGTGAAACTTTTTACAAACATACAGTTGTTGGAGAACATAATCTGAAGACCAGGAGCAATGCATACATAAAATTGTAAGAAACTCTCATTTTTAGTCAGCAAAGTATTACTATTACCATGTAATCATAAGGAATTATGGTAATTAAAGACAGCATGGAGGTATGAAATATCAACTATCAGACAAATAACTGTACCACAGCCCTTATTCCTGTTAGCTAATTATGACAGTATAGGAGCCCTGTGCCCTCCTGCTTAAACTATAACCCTAAATAACTAACACAAACATGCAAGTTATCTTTTTGTGTGGAGTGAGACTGAAACACACACAGATGCCTCACTCACCAGAATGGACAAGGAGAAGGTCACGGTCAGCTGCCTACCATGTGCCAGGATCCAACAAATCATACATGCACTCAAGTCACTCAACAAGTACCGTTATGATTCTGTTATAGTTCATAGTGGAGTGAATGAACTGAGATGTACCTCTCTGGGCTATATGAAGAAAGACATGATGGAACACTCTGATTATGTGTCCCAGACAGGTATGTCCCTAGCCCTAAGCAGTATCTTTCCCTTACCTAGGATGATGCCACAATATAAACAAAAAAATGACTGATTTTAACAATTGTCTTAGCTTCTGGTGTCAGTCCAGTGGGATTCAGTATCTGTCAGCCTGGGAGGATATGGTAGACAGACCTTGGTGCTTTGCTAGAGATGGTCTGCATCTGTCCCCACCTATGCTTTCGGATACTGGCAAAGGCCCTTGCCGCCCCATAGTGCTTTTTTAGGCAATGTCAAAACAACAAATTTTTCAACAAAAAATCTAATTGAGACAAACTCAGGGTCATGCTGCTTAATGCTATGAGTTTAAACACAAAACTGCATTCCCTGGAAGCACTCCTCACCTTGGAGGATGCTGATGCCTGTGCAGTTACTGAGACATGGTTCAAGGCCACTGACAGCACGTCAGTTGTGCAAAGCTACAATGCCTTCCACATGCTCAGACCTCAAAATGAGCATGAAGGAACCAAAAGTGGAGGTGCATCCATCTTCATTAAAACCAAATATACTTTGAGACTGGTCAAACAGCATGACACTCTCAAACTACTCCATGTCCAAGTAACTATTAGGAAAGTACCATACCACATGACTGCTAGCTACAGATCCCCCATCATGAGCCAGGATAAGCACACTGCCTACCTTGATTTACTGGAATCCCACGCCATATAGCCCAAAACCTTAGTCATGGGAGATTTCAGCTATCTTTCCATAGACTGGGGACATACGTGAGCAAAAACACACTGGCCCAGAATTTCCTGGACATTGTTAACACAAATGCTCTGGAACAGATAGTCTGCACCCCCACTAGGGGCTCTAACGTTCTGAACACAGTACTCACCAACATGGGGGGAGGTCACTGTACTTCCCCATGCGTGATTCCCTCCTTGGTTAGGTCAGACCTCAAATCAGTCTTGTTTGAAGTAACTACTGGAACTGCCACCCTCACAAAAACAAAAATTATAAAAAACTGTACTAAAGCTAACTACAGTCTACTAAGCGATGGTATAAAAAGCTTCATACCACCTAAAACCACAGACATCAATGATCACTATGTAGAAGTGTATGCAAATGCTCTGTACAAACACTTACATGACTTGCATAAACTCTGCTGTACCTGAGCAAATCAAAACTAGGCCTTCCCATAAAAACAAGCCATCATGGTGGACTTCAAGTATAAACAAATCAGTAACTCACCAAAAAAATTTAGAACAGCGTGAAACATTATGGCAGATTAGACTTAACTCTGACGTTCATCCTGGTCTTAATGACACGATCAATGTCAAATGCTTTCTAAAATATAGGGAACTGTCTGTGAACAAATCTATTGATTTTAGTTCTTTTTTCACTTGAATCTGTTTCTTTAAATGTTTTAATTGATGTTCGATTAATTTTTTAATTGTTTAATTAAGGTTGTTATAAATGCTTTTGTGTGTTCACTGCTTTTTTATTCTGACGAAGTCTACGGATGAAAGCGGACAATAAACTACAGTAAAGTTTATTTCCTTGCCTCTTCTTGGTAAGTTTATTTCCTTGCCTCTTCTTGGTACTTTGTTTTTGTTTTATTCAAGTATAAACAGACTACAGTAAACTCTCAGTTAACTGGCACCCATGGGATTGGTAGATGCCAGATAACTGTAGTTTCTGGTTGCTTGAGAGTTACTATTAAAACTAGGCTTGACTAATACTCTATCCTGTACTATTTGTTTTGTTTGACTTGTTCTCAGTTTGGAAAGAGAGGGAATTTATTCCTAGCTTCCTTTTTAAAACTCTAAAACTCTAAAAATGTAAGGTATGTTTCTGTGAGGGGGAAAAAGTGCAATACATGAAAATTATACTGTATTTCTTCAATTTTTTTTTTTTTTGCCGGTTGCTTGAGAGTGCTGGTTGCTTGAGTTTCGGTTAACTGAGAGTTTATTGTATATAACAAGAGGAAAAAACTGCTGTGCAAAAGCAAGAGGGCTATCACTCTGGAGAGAAAGAGTTCCCTCCCAAGCCTAAACAAGAAAATCAGAAATCTTGTATAGTCTTCTAAAGTAAATTATGAAATCAAAATCACATCCCTAGCCAAGGATAATCATAAGATATTATTTAACTACGTCCAAACTCTAAAAGTGAATGCCCAGCTATGTGCTGAGCTGGTTGTAGATGGGATCACTCATGCTACACTGGAAGATATCACCAACCTGCTAGCTGACAGATTCAGCTACCCACCCCCACCCCCCACCCCACTTACCATATCCCAAACATACCAAACACCAGACCTCTGTCTAGTATCTCTAGAGAACAGGACATCTCTGCACTTGCCAGGGCCGAAAACACGGCCTCAATGGGACCAGGTAATATTCCAGGTTGTTTACTAAACAATCTAAAACAAGACCCAGCAGACCCACTTGGCATTCTCTTTAATCATAGCTGGAGAACTGGCTATGTTCCTGCAGAATGGAGAACAGCAACAGTAATTCCCCTGCACAAAGGAGGGCCATCAACTGACCCTGGGAACTACAGACCTATAAGTCTAACCAGCTTAATCTGCAAAGCCATGGAAAGAAATACCATGGACCTTATCAGCAAGGGCATATGCAATCTCCAAATGCTGGACCCAACTCAGTTTGGCTTCATTAGGGGTTGATCATGCTTATTAAACCTGGCAGACGTCTTTAAGAATGTCACCAAAGCCATGGACGAAGGTAAGACAGTGCACACAGCCTATCTCAACCTTGCCAAAGCTTTTGACATAACCCCTCACTCTGGCATCACTGAGAAACTCTCCCAGCTGGGGATTAACCCTTACATTACTAGAAGAGTAGCCAATTGGTTCACAGGCAGAACACACACTGTCAAAAGTGGTGAATCCTCTCCAGCAGTGACCCGTCACCAACGGAGTACCACAGGGGTCTGTGTTGGACCCCTTACTGTTTGGCATCTATTTCTCAGATGTCCAGGTCAAAGTAGATGGCCTCTAGCTCAGCAAGTTAACTGATGTTTGCAAACTGGTCCCCTACTGATGTCAACATATTACAAGAAGGGCTAACACAACTGAATGGTTGGTGCCAAAGCCACAGTCTAAAACTAAATGCAAAAAAAATGCATTATTATTCCCTTTGGCAAAACAGAATTCCCTTCAAATTACAATATTGACAGCACCCCCTCTGAGTTCCAACCCAGTGGTGCAAGACTTGGGAACACAGGTTGATAGCAATCTGAACCTTGACCACCAAGTTTCCACAGTAGTTAAGGAAAGCCTTCTACGTAGTGCACCTCATAAGCAATGGCATAGCATTCAGGCCAAGGGATTTTATAACTCCATTGTACTCGACCCTCATCAGACCACTGATATAGTATAATACACCCTTTGTTATGTACCTCACCAAACAACTGCAGTAGCTGGACAGGCTGAAAGTCCTGCCACTTTATCTTATTGGCTGCTGAGAGGCTACTTGTGTCTGGCCTACAGGGCAATCTCTTACCCTGCCCTAATGGAAATTCTGCACATCTGCAAGTCAAATGGAACAAGAGTCACTTGCTCTAGGGATCTCAACCTTGCCTGTGACACTAACAGACCACGCTGGACAGGCAGATAAGTCTGCCAGAGACTGATGCTGCTCTGGAACAGACTTCCAATTCAAGTAAAACAGAGCTCCTCACCATCCCTATTCAAACACAACCTAGGTAATTGGATGGAAGACAGCAAATTCACTCCCGCGGTGGCATCCAAGTCCCTCATGGACAGGGGTAGCCAGTGTTGGTCACAGATCCACTCTGTTCATAAATTCATTCTGTGAGCTACCCAAAAAGAACAAATGGGGATACTTAATAGTGTAAAGGCTCTAGGGCTACTAGCCTAGTAACCTTCTAGGAAAGTATGAACCTATGAACCAAAATGCACTATGAAAGAATTTTAGCATTTTATAATTAGAGCAAATCACACTTAATTTAATACATAAGAAACATACATACAGATACAACCCCCTCAATCACTGCATTTAGGCTGTGTAATGATAAAGGGATATAAATTTCACTGTAAGAACAACAAAGGTAGAGTGAAAGATAAAAATCAGCAGAAGTATGGCAGTCTCACTCAGGCCATTTTGGCATACAAGAAATTAAAGAATTAGGCCGTGGTGGTGGTGCTGCGGTAGCGTCGTCGCCTCACAGTCAGATGTTGTCCAGTTTGATTCTCAGCTACAGCGTCTTCTGCGTGGAGACATGCGTGAATGGGCGTACCTTCGTTGAAGGTTGTGCATCAGGGCTGGTAACTCGGCACGCAAAAATCAACTACCAATCATTAGCTGACCGGAGTTCCGCTGTGGCGACCCCTAACTGGGAAAAGCCGAAAGACACAACAACTAGATACTTAGTGAGAGAGATGACAAGAATGTGAAGATCATGTATGATTAAAAAAAATTAGGTACTCGTAATAATATTGGATCTGCTTGGAAAAATAGGGGTTAATCTTTCTTAACCTTTAGGAATGTATATGTTACACATGCATCTCGGAGAATAAACTTTCTCAAGATACACTTGCTCTTCCTTCCCAAAATATCTAGCTTCAGGCTCCTCAGTTTCCAGTTTCTTACTAAACTTAAGTAGAAATATACAACCAAAGTACCTTCCCGTTGAGAATCAGGGGTATAGAGGGACGGATGCTTAAGGAAAAATTAAACTATATGAGCAAACACAATCTTGTGGTAAACACATAACTTTCACATCTACCAAGGAGATTCACTCTTCCTTTGCCGTCAGGACAGAGTCCCTAGCAGATTCACCTGGATATCTGGTCTAGTGGGACATACCTTTGATGACTGCATCATCAGAGAAAGATCAAGATTTGGAAGCAATGTCCGGCTTGCAGTGCTTAGCAGAAATATTAATTACCAAACCAGCTGCACAGACATCATACAAAGGTACTTTATGGGAAAAAGGCTGTGGAAGTTGTAAGAATTCAAGCAGAATGGGCCATAGGCAAAGTGAGCTCCCCATTCTTATGACAGAGAAAAGAAATACAAGCAGAAAGCCAAAAGGCCTATGGACATCTATGCCACTCAGTAAATATTCTTCTCTGTTAAAGTAATGTTAGTAGTGAAAGAATTGAATTATTCTGTTTTATTCACTGTATTTTCAAACTGTTGCTAGCATGATTATTAGCTTGAATAAAAAGCTGCAAAAATAGTATGAAATATAAAGGGTTAATCTAAAATAATATAAAATGCTGAAAAATAGAAGGTAGTATATGTGCTGGCAAACATAATAGCTTAAATAGATGTTGGCATCCATGTAAAGGAGTACGTTATTGAAAAACAAAGTCTGTAAAAAATAACTGCGTAGATGGCAGCTGCAAGGACATCCATGAAGTAAAGAAATGAAACATCAAGCAAGATATAGATGAAACACAGACAGTGCTGGAACACTACGTTTCAGATAACTGAGTTTCCTTGGACCACCGAGATTAAAGGACAAATTATAAATTCGAAGAACAAAGAAAAACTGTTATACAAAGAAATAACTGTTTTACATCAGACTCTGGAAAAACACCAGATCTTCTGGTATAAATGTAACTAAACAGACTTTGGGAATTTGCTATAGAGAGCGGACAGCATATGTGTTGCGTGTTTGTAGAACCAAAAGTCAAATGTAACAGAAATGTCACTAACTAAAGCAGTTTACTGAAGCAGTTTGCCTCTGTGTATTTATTGTACTTGGTACAATCCAGTATTTAAAAGTAGTTGGTTATACTAACAGTTAATATACTGTGGTGTACTTGCATGTAAATGTTAATAACAAGAAGTTATTAACAGAAGGCAGCACAGAATTCTTCAAGTAGAACACCAAAAAAACTCAATCAACTCATTAAGGTGAAAGTTAATTGTAACTTTTGGGAAAAATGAGGGTTTGGTCCTCAGAACAAGTATTCCCCTATGAAACATTGTATATTGAAGATTTATTGACACAGCTTAAAACTGACATTTATTTAGCTGAAGTCAAGTCATAGTTATCAAGAAAGTACAGTTTTGTACCTACCATAAATGTAGATGTTCGAGTGTATATACTGCTGCAGTCATTACACTTGGGTTATCCTGCCGTCAGGCGGTCCCGCAGTCGGCTGAATCCCAACGTCTTGGTCCGGCGCCGGTTGTCGTTGCTTCTTCCCTGACGTCAGTGTGACAGGGGGATAAAAGAGGCAGCCGACGCCATTTTCTTCAGTTTTTCTTGCCCCAGATGTCAGGAGCCCCCAACTAGGAAGGCATTACAAATAACTATGCAAAAATACCTTAGTAGATAAACAATAGTATTAGCTGTTAGCAAATACAACATATAGGCATGCATCCAATAGATTGATGTACATGGAGTTATAACTAACACCCTGGTATGTAGAGGGGATGGTGGGAGGGTAACCTGGACTGCAGCAGTATATACACTCGAACATCTACATTTATGGCAGGTACAAAACTGTACTATGTTCATCGTGTTATACTGCTGCAGTCATCACACTTGGGTTGAATCCCAAAGCTATGGATGGGTGGCTGGTTCTAAACTGGGTTAGGTGAAGCTAGGATGCCCTGCAGAACTGCAGTGGCAAAACCAGCTCTGGTTTTTGAGTATAATGGAAGGTGGTAGTGCTTGGTAAAGGTGTGCACTGAACTCCAAGTAGCTGCCTCCAGAATGTCCTTGGTTGGAACCCCCCTGAGAAAGGCTGCTGTAGCCCTGGTAGAATGGGACCTAATATTAACAGGCACTGCTTTCCCATGGTGCGAGTAGCAAAAGCGGACACAATGTGCTATCCATTTGGATATGGTCTGTTTTGAAATAGCCTTTCCTTGTGAACTGCAGCATAGGATACAAAGAGTTTGTCAGTTTTTCTGAAGGTCTTTGTCTTATCCAAATAGTAACGTAGCTGTCTGTGAATGTCCAAAGAGTGAAGAAGTCTTTCTCCTTTATTCTGGGGGTTTGGATAAAAGGTGGGTAAATGAATGGTCTGATTCAAAGCCACACTGGATACTACCTTTGGCATAAAGGTAGGGTTAGTTCGTAAAGAGACTCTGTCCTGATGGAAAATGATGAAAGGTTCCACTGCCATAAGTGCCTGTAGTTCTGAGACCTTGCGTGCTGAGGTGATAGCCAGCAAAAGAGCTGTTTTCCATGACAAGTATTGTAGTTCTGCTGAGAAGGCTGGTTCGAAAGGAGGCAGTGTTAATTTTTCTAAAACGAAGTTGAGGTCCCAAGCTGGCGTTGGGGGTTTTCTGGGGGGTCTTATATTCTTAGCCCCTCTGAGAAATTGCCTTAGTAAAGGGTGTGAGAATATGGGAGGATCCGTATTACATTGAGCTGAAATGGCTGAAGCATGGATCTTAATGGATGAGAAAGAAAGGCCTTTGTGTAGCATCTCAGTTAAGTATTGCAGTATTTGAGGAATGTTTGGTATCCAAGGATTTTGGCCTTTAGCCTGGTTCCATGCACAAAATCTTTTCCATTTGTCTGAGTAAGTTTTTCTGGTGCTGGGCCTCCTGGCCTCCAAAATGACATTCAGGATGTCCTTTGAGAGAAGTGTTGACTGATAATTCAAGGTATTCTCCATGCAGCTAAATTTAAAGTCCTGAGCTGACTGTGAAGGATCTGTGAGTTTTGCTGAGTCAACAGAAGTGGGAATTGAGGAAAGATCCATGGAGGGCTGTGAGTCAAGGTCCTTAGTAATGGGTACCAGTGCTGACGTGGCCAGTCCGGAGCAATGAGGATCATTTGAGGTCTCTCTGATCTGACTTTCAGTAATACCTTGGTCAAGAGAGGTAGTGGTGGGAAGGCATAGACTGTCAATGCTGTCCAACTGAATGATAGGGCGTCCACTTTCCAGGCTAGGGAATGATAAGTCCTTGTGCAAAATTTCTGTAGTTGGCAATTGTTGGGGGAGGCAAATAGATCTATGTCTGGGCGTCCCCACCTTTGAGTTATCATTGAAAATACTTGTGGGTGTAGTCTCCACTCGTGAGGATCTGCCAAATTTCTGCTTAATTCGTCGGCCAATATGTTTTCCTTTCCTGGCAGGAATTGTGCTTGCAGTTGTACTTGGAAAGTCAATGCTGTGTTCCACAAGGTCATTGCCTGTCTGCATAAAGGAAAGGAGTGTGTTCCTCCCTGTTTGTTTATGTACCACATAACTGTGGTGTTGTCTGTCCTTATTAGTAGTTGTCCTGGATGCAAGAGGTCCTTGAAGGCTGTCAGTGCATTTTGCACAGCTAGCATCTCCTTTTGGTTGATGTGTAGATACATTTGTTTTGCGGACCATTTGCCCTGTATGCACTGTCCTGCCATATGTGCTCCCCAGGCATAGTCTGAAGAATCTGTTGTCATAGTTTGGTTTACTGGAGGTAAGACAAAAGGAAGACCCTTGTTTATTTGACATGCTTGAGCCCACCATAGGAACTCTTTTTGAAGGCAGGGAATGAGAGGTATACGTGTTTCGACACTGTGCCTGTGTTGAGTCCATACACTTTTCAGGTACCATTGTAATTTCCTCATATGCAGCTTTGCATGTGGAATTAGTTGAATGCAGGATGCCATGAACCCCAATGCCTGCAGGATTTTCCTTGCAGTGAGCTGGGTAAAAGTTGCCATCTTTTTGAAGTATTGAGTCAGTTGTTTTTGTTTGTCTGGCGTGAGATAAGCCATCTGGGCCTTTATATTTAAGCTGGCACCCAGGAATATTATGTCTTGTGAGGGTATTAGCTTTGACTTCTTTTTGTTTACTGTGTACCCTAGGCAACTTAGCAGCTTTGTTACAAATGCCAGATGCTGTAATAGAATGGCCTTGCTGTCCGCTTGGATCAGGCAGTCGTCCAGATATGGATAAATTTGTATTCCTCGTTGTCTGCAATATGCAATTACTGATGCCAGGCATTTCGTAAATACTCTGGGCACAGTAGATAAGCCAAAGGGCAATGCAGAGAATTGATAATGCGTTGTACCTGCCAAAAATCTTGAGGTATCTTCTGCAATCTTGTCTGATAGGGACATGCAGGTATGCCTCTTTGAGGTCCAACGTTACCAGCCAAGACTCCTTGCCCAGCATGGGAAGAAGCTGCTGTAGTGTGAGCATTTTGAATTTGGGTACGTCCAGGTAAGTGTTTAGAATTGAGAGGTCTAAAATGGGTCTCCAGGCTTTGTCCTTTCTTGGTACTAGAAATAGTCTTGAGTAAAAACCTTGACCTTGCTCCTTTGTAGGTACCTTTTGAATTGCTTTCATATCCATGAGAGCTGAAATTTGCGTTTGTGCCTCTGCCCATTGGTTTGGAGGCAGATTTGGCATGCCTCTCATCCATGGTAAAGTGTGAAAATGAAATCTGTAGCCTCGGGTAATAATATCCAGAACCCATTTGTCCTTTGTTATGATGCACCAATTTTGTGGAAATAGAGCCAGTTTTCCTCCCAAAGGTGCTGCCAGGGCAATTTTGCTTGGCAGGTGAAGAGGGAAGTAATTGTGTTTGTTTCCTGAAGGGTTGAGATCTTTCGTCTCCACCTCTTTGAGTTATTGTATGCTATTGTCTAGGCCTGAAAGAACCTTGTGGATGGCCTCTGCCCCTTAGGTGTCTGTACCTACCCCTTTGGGGTCTGTCTGATGCAGGAAAGGACCAGTTTTTTGATGGCCAGTTTCTGCTGAAACGAGGAGGTTGTACCTGTAAAAAATTTTTAACTGTCTGCATAGATTTTGCCTTTTCTTCCATTTTCTTTAAAACTTCCTCTACTTTGACACCAAATAACACATCTTTCTGCAATGGAGCATCCAATAACTTTGCTTTGACATGTTCTGGTAAGGCTTGCTCTTTTAGCCAAGCATGTCTACGTATTACAGATCCTGTGACAGCTGCTCTACATGAGGCTTCCAATGAATCAAAACCACACTGTAAGGTATGCTTTCCCACCTGTTCTGCTGCATGCAGCAAATCCTGCATCTCTTTGAAATCAGGTTGATCTGTCTGAGGGATCATTTTCTGCTTTAACTGTGTAATCAAGTACTGCTGGTATTTTAGCATGTGGAATTGGCAGTTTAAGGCCCTCATGGCCAAAGTGGCAGACGTATACTCTTTCTTCCCCCAAATTTCTAATGCTCCGGAATCTCTTTCAGAAGGTAGTGGATTCTTAGCAGTAGAGGCCTTAACCCCTTTGGGACCCTGGGAAATGGTTTTGGGGTCTGCAATAGGGCTTTTATATAGAAACTTATGAGAATCAGGTACTTAGTAGTATCTGTCTTGTTTAGCTGGTGCAGGAGGTAAGGAATCTGGGTTTAGACTAGATTCGGTGTAAACATCATCCAAAATGTCTAAAACTGGAGGAATTGCAAGGGGTCTATGCTGTGGAAGAAGAAGAAACTCACGGAGTCTTTTCTTAGTCAGAGTAATCTTGGCCTTCCCAGTGGAAGTGTTCCCTCATGGTGTGTAAAGTTTCCCCAAAAGAGTAGTCTTCAGGGGGGGGAGACAGAGGGAATGGACTCTTCAGCATCTGAGTCTTCATAAGGAGGGAAGGAATAATCCTGGTCCTCAGAGTTAGCTGAGGAAATGGATGCTTGGTCAGAGGAAGGATAATCTTCCTCCAGTCTAGGCCTTTTGTCAGGAGGGGGTTGTGAACCCCTGATAAGGGTAATTAAATCCTCAGCCTTCTTAAGCATCTGTTTTTTAGGCATAAGGGCCTGTGGGGGGGAGTGTGGACCCAGTTTCCTAACTTTTAAGGGGGCTTTAAGTTTAGCATAAGACTTACTAGAGATAGTTGTTGGTTTGAAGACACCTTCAGAAACCGAAGGCCTGTCCAAAATCTCCGGATCACCGTCAGGGTTGGCGTCGGAGGGGTGAGATGGAACCGGCTCCTGAGGCCCAGCTGATTCGGTCTGGGAGGCCGTCAGAATTTCTAAATCTGTGGTAGTCAGGGGCTGCGTAGGCACCTCGCTGAAAACCAGAGAACCGGCGGCAGGCCTTGCTGAGGCCTCGGTATCTGGTCTTGGCCTTGGTTGCCTGTCCTTATCCTTGCATTTTTTAATCATTGCTGATGTCATTTGCTCCGACGACATGCTATAATTAAATTTTCTGCCAAAATAATGTCGGGCGAAATCTGCCCGACGCTTGATTGTACGTTTGTTGAACCTAGCACAAAACCGACAACCAGAGACGTTGTGGTCTGGGCCTAGGCAAGGAATACAATAAGAATGAAAATCCTCATGAGGTATTTGCTTCCCACAAGAAATGCAATTATTAACTTTGTCTGACATCGGTCTAAGGCAAGAAAAGTTTCCCCAATGGGGTACTTAGCTTTAGAGAAGACTTTGGGCTGAAATTCGATTCGAAAATCTCAGGAGCTAGCCGACCAGCACTTGCGAACTGCTTCTGCTTCGGGCACCGCACGGCAAGAAAGACTGAAGAAAATGGCGTCGGCTGCCTCTTTTATTCCCCTGTCGCACTGACGTCAGGGAAGAAGCGACGACAACTGGCGCCAGACCAAGACTTTGGGATTCGGCCGACTGCGGGACCGCCTGACGGCAGGATAACCCAAGTGTGATGACTGCAGCAGTATAACACGATGAACATCTAGGTCTTCCACACTAGGAATATAAACATCAGCATATGCTGCTGGTTCAGAAAGATGAAGAGTTAAGTGTCTCCAACACAAAATACAAATCTCATGGATGAACTAAGTACACAATAGGAAAACACCCTGACAAAATGCTTTACATACTGTAAGGGGTGCCAAAGAAGTCAAATCCATGCCAGTGTGAAAGATCACAAGTTCTAACAGGTATTGAAGAATCACAGAATTGGGAACCAAGATGGGATTAAAGTGTTGGTTAGTGACTCAAAGGGAAAATCTCACCCAGTTACTTCAGCATGCCTTCCCAACAGGGGCAACCACACCTGCCTGAGACAAAATGGGGCTATTAGGATCATCTTGGCCCTTGTACTTAGGCCTTCCAAATAAACATTTTCTGAAGTGGTAATGGAGGAAAAACATAAATCAGACCTTGTAACCAGTCCCCCTCAGTGCAACCTTGCTTTAACAACTGGATGAAAAAGTTATATAGAGAGAAAAAATCTAATATTTGGCACTGGCATTGGGAAAGCAAAAAGGAGACAGAGCAACATGCACCATCTGAGGTTAACTGCTCCTTAGCATAACCATTTGCGTGGCATCAAAAGGCAACAATTGAGTCTATCTGCAAGACAGCTGGCTAACAACTGCTAGGGTCTTTTAAGCCTAGGCCTGTAGTACCTGAAATCACTTACAAGTTCTGGTAGCCTTGATAAGTGTAAGCAGAGACTTGGGAGAGGAACCATTTACATGGTGCCCATGTCCATTAGAGACACAGGTGCCAAAGCAGGGGTGAATTTCCTGTTTTGCATCCAAGTGTCCACGTTACACTTGAATTGGGTTAAGGAGGAACTCTGCTTTACACAGATGAGATGTCTGTTCCAGAGAAGGAGTAGTCTCTGGGATACATACCTGCCTCTCCAGCAGGTCCTATTTATTTCACAGGCAAGGTTTAAGTCTTTAGAACGGGTAATTCTGGTGATGTTTGTTTTGTGGATCTGCAGAAGGTCCATCAAGGTGGGGTCTGGCAATGGCTTTTACGCCAGGCACACATATCCCCCTCAGCAGCCTATAGAAGATAAAATATCTGTAACATGAGTGGGAATCAGACAATGAAAATTTAGCTTGGCTCCATGCTGTGCAGGAATGAAGCATTAACTATGACCTAGTAGCACTGTGTAAGCTCTACTTATCTGTAACAGTAGATGTTAGAATTTCATACTGCCTCAGTGGCATACGGGTTCTGTGCCTGCATACAAACCTCACACTGGTAGCTATCCAGAGCTCAGAATCCCCTCCTCTGACTCTCTGTTATAGGGGATTGGTTAAGCCCCTCCCATCAGGGTAAGCCTTACCCTGTCACAAAATGTCAGTTACTCAAACTTTTAGTGCCAAGTAGAAATAACCGAGAAGGACCAAAAGGAAGAGTTGCCTGAAAGCAACCAATCTGCAGTCACAAAACACCAACACAAAAAAAAAAAAAAAAAAAAAAAAAAACAAAGCCAACCTACAACACATTGTGGTTAGATACCATCAGACTATATATAAAATAATGGTGGTAGTGGATGGGTGCTGCCACTGTGGTGGTGAAAATTCGAATATCTAGTGTTACAGGCAAGTAAGACTTAAACAACTGTACTATTCATCATTCACACTGTCTCAGTGGCATATGGACGGGTTTCCAAAGCTTCCCATATCTGAGAGGAGGAAGGATAAGGACTTAGGAGTTCCTGGAGAATGGTCTTCACAAAGCCTGCTCCGGAACTTGAGAAAGAATCTCGTTTTTAGTGCCTTGTAAGGGTAATGAAGAGAGGACCAGGTTGCTGCCTTGAGAATGCTTCTTAAGTCCACTGCTTCCCAATATGCCACAAAAGAGGATAAGGCTCTGGTGGAATGGGCCTTAACCTTGTCTGGAATATATTTGTCATGATGGGAGTTAACAAAAAATAATAGTGGAAGACAACCAATGAGCAATCATTTACTTAGAGGCAGTTGACCCTTCTCAGTCCCAGAAGAGGAAATAAACTGCTGTTCAACTTTCCAGAAAGGCTTGATGCTGTCAAGGTAGTACCTGAGCTGCTTGTGCACATCCAAGGTATGCAGAATGTTCTCCCTGTAGTTGTTTGGTTCCAGAAGGAAAGCTGGGAAATTGATGGCTTGATTTAGGGTAAATACAGAAACAACTTTTGGCTTAAAACAACCCTTTCCTTTTGGAAAATCAGATAAGGTTGGTTCACCATGAAAACCTGCAGCTCAGAGACTCGACTTGCAGATGTCAGAGCAATAAGCAAAATGGTTTTCCAAGTGATTAACTTTAAATTAGCCTGAAAGGCAGGTTCCAAAGGAGATAAGATCAATTTTTTTAAAAAACAAAGTTGAGAATTCTAAGGAGGAGGAATTTGCTTTTGAGGAGGTCTTAAGTGCAACACTCCTTTCATAAACTGTTTGACCACAAAAAGAGATGAAAAAGGGGGATCCATGGGTAAACACACTCAGATGGTCAAAAGATGCACCTTAACATATGCATAGCATGAGCCATTGTTTAACAGATTACACTAATGATTAAAAAAACAGAGAGGTAGACACCATACCTGACCCTCAATTATCAAATAGGCACCACACAGAAAACCTCTTCCGGATGTAAATGTAAGATTTTCTAGTTGCAGGTTTTCTTGCCTCCTTCAATACCTGCTGCACATCCTCATGGAACAAGTGCCTAAAAGTTATCAAGACAGAATCATGCAGGCTGTCATTTGCAATTGTTCTACGTTTTAGTGCATCAGTAACCTCTGACACTGTGTGAGCAGACCCAGAGTGTTAGGAAGTTTGTGGTAATTGCCCTTGGCCAATTCCATTAAAAGAGGGAACCAGCTATGCCTGGGTCAAAAGGAGTCATCCCAATGATCATTGGTAATTCTTACTCAATGTTCTTTTGAAGATTAAGAATCAGTGGGAAAGGTAGATGTGCATGAAGAAAAATTCCTGTCCAACAGAATGAAAATGCATCTGCCCTCCAACCACACCTGCAAGGTCTTGAACAAAAAAAATTTAGCTAAATGATTTGAAAGGAGGCAGACAGATTTATTTTAGGTGTTCCACACATCTGGATCAAATCCTTGAAAACCTCTGTCCTGAGTTTCCACTCAGGACAGGTCTGTCCGAGATCTGTTTAGGGGACCTGGAGACTATAAGTGAAGAACTTTTAAGGCAAGAATCACTGCTAACATTTCTTTGAACTTTGTAGTGTCCGAATGACCCCATTAAACTTGCACTCAAACTCCCCCAGACACTGCTCCACGTAGAAAATCTGACAACTCTGTCTGGCTTAACTGACCTGGGGTTTAGAGGCAGGGTAAGCCTGGAATGAGAGACATCTGATCCATCTACCGCTATTAACTCTCATTTCACAAATTCCAGCACTAGTACCAGGAACTCTAAGGGATGTAGGTGCTGTGTCCAACAATTCTTTAAGAATCACTGAATGTTTCTCATGTGGATTCTGGCCATTGGTATCATGAGGTCATGGATGTCATGAGGTCTAGAATTCTGAGAAACTTTCTTGTGGAGGCAGCTTCTTGATGAGATAAATCTCTGAAAATGTTCTGAAAAATCAGGACCTTGTCCTCTAATAGAATGGTCATTCATTTTTCTGTCTCTCATACATCCCATGAAGAAAATTCTCTGTGAGAGTGTGAGACAGGACTTTAGCACTGGAATGTGATAAGCATATTTCAGATCTATAGTCACCATGAAACCCTGGCCTGGAAGAAGGGGTAGGACCATCTCCAGGGTGAGCATTATGTATTTGAGTAATTTCAAAAAGGTATTTAGGTAAGACAAATCCAACATTAGACTCCATGACAGCTCCTTTTTGGGTAGCAAAAAGATTCTGGAGTAAAGAGGCAGTGTTGGTAGGCTGCAAAACTTTGGTCTTTTTTTTTGGTGGGTTTATCGGGTTGGCCGCTTCTAGATACAAGCTAAGGGTTAGCTTCTTAAGCCTTTGATTTTCTATGTACAGGTTAAGGGCAGCCAAATGGCTTCTAAGAGCTTTTGGGATATAGGATTGGCAGATGGTGCAGGAGGTATGGTTGTGTTCCTGGCCTAAACAAAAGACACAACAGTCATGGCTGTCCTTATGTGGAAATTGACACCTACATCGGCATTTATCCTTCTTAGTGGACACTGGCTAATGTAAAAGCCAGCAAACCAAGCTCAAGCAAGTAATATAAGTAAGAAATCCCCAACGGGGTGCTTAGCTTTGGATGCCCTGATAAAAAGGAGCGATGCGATTGATCTGACATTCAACTGTGGCAGAAAAGTTCTGATGTCTCTGCATGCAGACGTCACATTTAAGGTCCTTGGTTTACAGCCATACGTGTGACGTCCGATGCACTAAAAGCAACCAGGCTGAAAGCTTTTATGTAGCAGCGGACGTTTGGGTTACCTGAGGGGGAGGATCTCACAGTAAGAATACTGCAACATGAGAATAGAAGGACATCTGGTTTTATAACCCCTGCCTGCAGCTTGTGAAGAAGTATTGGACAGAACAGATGTGTCTGCTCTGGTAGGTGCAAGGAGATTCCCCTGAAGGGAATAGGATTTTTCTGTCCACTGGCAAGAGTATCCTCCCTGAATTATTCCCAGTACCCATTTGTCTGAGACTATTTGTGGCTGGGCTGCTGGACTGAGGAAAATCCTGGGGAAAAGAGAAAGGGGAGGAGGGCCAGTAGAGTGATGGGATGCCCTGAGTCTAAGCATAGCCATTCTTTAGCAAGAGAAAAATCTTTTAGGGGGGAAGGAACCCTTTATGTTTGGAAGCATTAGCCTGCCATTTCCTCTCCCATTTTTTTAAGAATCTGGGTGGCATCAGGACCTAACTCAAATTCAGAACTTAAAAGAGCATTCAAAATCTCATTTTTTAAACCTCAGAAAAATTCTGGTTATGTAACGAAGAAAACATTCTCAATACACAACAAGTGGCTACATGTCTACAAACTGTGTCTACACCTTCCAAGACACTCCTCAAAGCATGTGTTTTGAAATTTGAGTCACATTAGAAACAATCTCATTCAAGTAACACTCACTACTGTTAAACAGGCAAAAGTGCAGCAAAATCACCCAAACTGTAAACTCATTGAAAAATAAACTTCCAGATAAAGTCCTGATGGTGTAAAATTCTAAACACTACATTAGTAAACTGAGACAATTTATTCCCTGAGATTCTAACCACTAGGCACTTTAATCCAGTGATATAGAGTTAGAAGAAGCCAAGACACTCTTGGCAGCTGGAGAAACTGCAACTAGGTTAGCTGATAAAGAAGAAAAGAGAGCTGCAAGTTCAGAGTACACCCTTCCTCGTAGTCTTTTTAGGAACTGGTTCACTAGCCAAAGGGGTTTTACAAGCAGTTTTATAGACATCATCTAAAGCTGGTAATAGGGGAGGAACAGCCAACAAATTTGGAAATCTTATCCTCGATAAGATCATAAACTCTGCCAACATCTGATGTAGATCTGCATTGCTTCTAGCCAAATACCTCACTAAACTTAGTCTGCATTTGTTGAAAAGTGAACACCTGCTTGGGTTTTGAACTTGATAATTTTCTGAAGAATCAGACTGGATGGACTCAGTGTTCACTACTGTCTGCATCAGAGTTCCCATCAAAATCTGTGGTTATAGACTGATAGAAGGTAAATCCTGTAGTCATTCCGAACTGGAGTATAGTCTCCGAGATTAGCTGACTGAAAAACACTCTTAAATAACGAAACCATATCAGCTGTTTACATGGTAATAAAATGAATATCTACTGTGTGGTGATGTTTCTGATTCTTTTCACTGTGAACTACACTAGTAGACAAAATATCTAGAGACAGAGTACTGGTCTGGCTAGGGGTCTCTTACCCTGAGTCCTCTTCCAGCTAAAGGGTTTAGTTCTCACACTCATGAGCCAGGTACTAGAACAGCCTTGAAGGATGTGTCTGACCCCTGTACCATAAAGGGATAATGACTCACATCAGATAGTGAAAGGGAGAAAGGCAAGTATTTTGCGGGTTGGTTTAAGGCAATAAATTAAAAAACCAAACACCGAGTCACGTTTTTGTTGATTTTTTTTCTTTTCAGGTGTAAATTGATTTAACTGGGGTGTGGGGGGCAGCTGTAGGAGGATCCATCATGTCAGGAGAAACAACACCAGCCAGAATAATACACTGACACTATTAAGGGCTGACTAATGGCAATAATAATAGAAAAGATAAACGGAGTCCCCACACAGTAAATAGGGCTAAACTGCATAAAAATATATCAGGAACAATTTAAAATGTGCTAAGCTTTGTTCTACTACCTCTGCACAGTATAGTAAACATCAGCAGAGACAGCTACAGTACCAAGTAAATTCACATCCACATATAGCCAAAATATCAAATATCAAATATGTGTCCTTAAATCAAATAAAAACCTTTAAAACAACAAAACAACATAAATAAGTGCTTACTTAAAGATTTCCATGTCAAAAATAAAAACATCTCCACAGAAAACGCAGATGCTAGACTTTATAAGCACAACAAGAATTTACAGTGTTTTTTTTTTGCTAGTCACCACGAAAAGCAGACGTCAGCAGCTCCTATCTTTTCTCTTTGGTTACCCACTATCCTCATACTGTTTCTGTGTATATTCTCATTGTCTGCACTTTACCCTTCCCTGAATTCATTTCTAGCCTCATTCATAATTGCCTTTCCTAGTGCAACTGCCCTATTTTGCTGTCTTCAGACTCTTACATATTGGTTTTTTTATGTTTTGCCCTGCTTTTAGCTGCTAGTAATACCTCTCTCTCCCACTCCAAAGTCCCTCTCTATTGTAGCTTATTTTAACCATACAGCACTAGGTTTGCTTCAAGTAAATCTACTTGTGTAGCTTAGGCCAGTGTCCTTTTGTAAGCTTACTTCTGCTCATATTTTATTTCTTTTTATTTTATTTCTGGTGACTATACCTTTAGAAACTTTATACCCTTGTCTCTCAAGCTAGTTTTTCACTATCTTTTTCTGATTGTTTATATGACTTCATCTTGAGCAGGGTGCTAGCCCCACTCCGTTCGCTCCTCTACCCTACCCCCATTCCCACACACCCCCATTACAATTACCTTTATACCTATCCCTCCCCTTTCTGTCTCACTAGCCACTACTATTCCACTTCCTGCCTATTGTCACAACCACCTTACTAATCTGTCAATCTTGTCAACACCACCTTCTCTATACCACTGTCTCTCTGCCTACTCTATCTGACCATATTTTATTCCAACATGTATTATTTTCTATTATACCATGAGCCCCCCAAAACGTGCACGCTGATTGGCCAGCGTGCCCGTTGTAAATCGAGTTATACTAATGGAAAAAGGTCCGGTCGCCCGGACTTTTTTCCATTAGTATAACTGCTTTTTAAACACTGTTCGCTATGTTAAATGGGTTTAACATGGCGAGACAGTTTAAAATAAGCAACGGAGATCTCCGCTGCTTATTTTAGCTGTCTCGCCATGTTAAACCCATTTAACATAGCGAGACAGTGTTAACGGAGAAAGCAAGATCTCCGTTGCTTTTTGAGTCTCGCTATGTTAAATGAGTTTAACATAGCGAGACAGTTTAAAATAAGCAACGGAGATGTCCGTTGCTTATTTTAACTGTCTCGCTATGTTAAACTCATTTAACATAGCGAGACTGAAAAAGCAACGGAGATCTTGCTTTCTCCGTTGCTTTGCTCAGCTCTGATGTACCGCAGCGCGCAGTACATCAGAACTCGCCGGATGCCAGACATCTGCGGAAGGGCAGTAAACAGGCATTATACTATGCCATTATTTAAGAAAAGTAATAGTTTCTTTTCTTAAATAATGTCATGGTATAATAGCAACAACCCACTTCTGGGTGTGGGTAATGCTAAAATTACCACGGTTGGCTGTTTGGTCCTCGGCTTCACTGGGACCAAACCACGCCAACCGTGGGTAAATTTAGCATTACCCACACCCAGGCGTGGGTTATTGCTATAATATCTTCTACACTACTCCTTATTCTCTCTATCTCTACCTCTTACCACTCCAATATCTCTGACCCACTCCTATGTTCACCAACTTCTCACTCATACAACATATATCCAACTACTTCATATTTTACTATCTCCCCTAATCTCTTTATTACCTCTACCTCAAGTCTATATAAACTATCCATAATACAGGTTTTTAAACCTTCCCACACAGCCAAGTCAAAACTATACAAACTCTATCTAGCATCTACTACACACTCTCTCATTAAAAACCTACTTTGTTCTGGAGACATCCATCCCAACCCTGGCCCCTCTTCTCTCCCCAAAACTACCTCTACATTGCCCCCATCTTACTCCTCTAACAGTCACCAACCTCAGTCACAACAATCATCTCCATCCAAATACTTAACTATTTACTTATTGAATATTCAGAGTCTAGCAAATAAAGTCACTGAGCTGCACTCATGGATAGCTCTCAATACCCCTCACATCCTCTCCCTATCTGAAACATGGCTCAAGCCACAAATCTCAAATAGTGAAATACTCCCACCAGGTTATAATATCTTCCGATCTGATAGACCTGTAAAAAAAGGTGGTGGCGTGGCCAACCTCTACTTAAACATTCTTAACCTCTCACCATACCCTTCCGCAATTCCTGACTTCCTCCCAGCTGAAATCATCATCCTTAACTACCATCTGAATCCCCACAAAAAACTTGCAATTGCCTCTATCTACCTTACTCCTGGTAACAATCTGCCCATTCTTGAAAACATCCTATCCTGGTTCTCCCACAACATACCATATGAGACACTTATCCTTGGTGATGTCAACACTGATTGGTCCAAACTCACAACTGACACCCCCAACTCAGTATCTACCTACACGGCTTCCACCAACTTATAACATCTCCCACTCACTTCCATAAAAATTCCACTTCCAGCTCCATCATAAACTGGATCCTTACCAATTCACCCCACCAATACCACAATCCCACCACCTTACCTGACTCCCTCAGTGATCATCTCCCTACCACCATCTTAAGACACTACTCCCATATTCCTAAACCCCACCTTATCAAAGACTGTCGAAAACTATCGACTTTCAATTCATCCCAATTTAACTCCATTCTCCACAAGATAGATTGGTCCATCCTAAAACACCTCCCCCTAAACGATGCTGTAAGCACTTTCAATAGCATCTTCATGAATACTCTAAACTCCTTAGCTCCCTCTAGGAAGATCAGAGTAAAATCAAACCATGCTCCCTGGCTCTCCAAAGAGACTAGGTCCCTTATAAAACAAAGAGATCATGCTTGGAAAACCTGGACTAAAACTAAACAACCACCTTTTCTTCAAAAATACAGGCAACTGAGGAATCTTGCAAAAAAACATACAACTAATGACAAAAAGTTATACTATAGCTCTGCTCAGCTTAACAACAAATCCAATCCTTGAAAATTTTGGTCAACTCTCAACAACATCCTCTATCCTGGAAAGCCCTCTAATCCCTCCCCATACCCCAACTCTTCCTCTCAGGAAACGGCTATCCTCCTGAATAAACACTTTATCTCTTCCATCCAAAATCTGGTAACCTCTAAGCCAAACTCTACTTTGACACCTACCTCTCCAAGTCCCACTAACACAACTTTGTTTTCTTTTGAGCCAGTTCCCATTACTTACATCAAATCTCTACTACTCAAGCTAAAACCTTGCTCTCCTTCCACTAACAATCTATCTCCTACATTCATCAAACTTGCTGCTGACTCAATTGCCTATCCTGTATCTATACTAATTAATCGATCTATTCTGGAATCAACTGTCCCCATCCTTTGGAAATCTTTCTTCACTATCCCTCTTCACAAAGGTGGAAACTCCACTGACCCCTCAAACTACCGACCCATTACCATACTGTCACCCCTCTCCAAGACATTAGAAAAATATATTCACTCACAGCTTTTCAATCACCTCATCACACACCACTTACTTACCCCTACCCAACATGGATTTCTTCCTCACCACAGCACCACCACTGCCCTCCTCTCCTTCACTCATATCATTGCAGAGGCCCTAGACAACAATAAGCTCATTTCCTGTCTCTTCCTAGATCTCTCCAAAGCCTTCGATACTGTCCCTCATCCTCTACTACTATCCAAACTCTCAACTCTCCACCTATCCCCCTCCGCACTTGCCTGGTTTAATAGTTACCTATCTGGCAGGGAACAATCTGTCAAATGGCTCTCATCCTCCTCACCTTTCCTTCCCATCTCCACTGGTGTTCCCCAAGGCTCCATCTTGGGACCCCTTTTGTTTAGCATCTTCACCAATGATCTTTACAGCTCATGCAAAGAATCCTCCCTTATTCAGTATGCCGACGACTCCACACTTATATCCATCTCGAATAACATTCCTGAACTACACTCCCTGACCCAACAGGCCCTACTATCCACTGAACAATGGCTCTCTCACAACCTATTGATCCTAAATCCCAAAAAGACCAAACTCCTACTTTTCCTTCCCCGTTCTCTTTCTCATCACCTTCCCCGTTCTCTTTCTCATCACAAAACCTCCTTTTTTATTACATCTTCTAACAATACAAACATCCAACCTGACACCCACACAAAACTCCTAGGGGTCATTGTCGATGACAAACTCAAGTTCAACCTACACATACTCCAATGTATAAAAAAAACAGAAAAGTACAGTTTTGTACCTACCATAAATGTAGATGTCCGAACTGGATAGCATCTGCAGTCATAACAACTGGGTTGTCCTGTCGTCAGGCAGCCCTTCAGTCGGCCGGATTCCAAAGTCCGGGTCCGG
The DNA here is from genome assembly GCF_019279795.1 of Protopterus annectens. Taxonomy (NCBI): domain Eukaryota; kingdom Metazoa; phylum Chordata; order Ceratodontiformes; family Protopteridae; genus Protopterus; species Protopterus annectens. The sequence continues at coordinate 665,512,834 of NC_056732.1, forward strand.
CTTCGGCTGATGTCGCACTCCACCCGACGTCATCTCTGTTGGTCTTCGGGTATAAAAGCATCAGCCGACGCCATTTTCCTCAGTGTTTCTTGCCCCAGATGCCAGAAGCCCTCTTGCAGGCTAAAATTTGGATAGATGCCAATGTTTCCAAATAGATAGAGGTCAACACAACAATAAGCATGTATGTACATATATACAAACAAATACACCATAAAAGACTCCCCCCCAACAGCTAGCTATTAGGAGGGTAAACACCCTAGGAGTACCACAGAGGGGAAGGAGGGAGGTTAATCCTGACTGCAGATGCTATCCAGTTCGGACATCTACATTTATGGTAGGTACAAAACTGTACTATGTCCTTCATGGATGCATCTGCAGTCATAACAACTGGGTAGAGTACCATAGCCAACTAGGGGAGGAGGATAAAAGTAGATTATGGTGTGTTTAGGATCCCTTGCAGTACAGCAGTGGCAAACCCTGCTCGGGATCTGGAATATAGAGGCAAATTATAATGCTTGGCAAATGTATGCACGGAGGTCCAAGTAGCCGCCTCAATAATGTCTTTGGTTGCCACTCCTCGTAAGAAGGCTGTGGTAGTGGCTGTTGCCCTTGTAGAATGAGGTCTTATGTTCTGTGGAATTGGTTTTCCATGGAAGGAGTAACAGAATCGTATGCAATTTCCTATCCATTTGGAGATTGTCTGGAAATAGCTTTTCCTTCCCTTCCTGTTGCATAGGCTACAAAACGTTGGTCAGTCTTTCTGTTATTTTTTGTTCTGTCCAAGTAGTAGCGTAGCTGTCTATGTACATCCAAGGTATGCAGTATTCTTTCCCTCTGTTTTGTGGGTTGGGAAAGAAGGTAGGTAGGTGGATTGCCTGGTTTAAAGACACTCTGGATACCACCTTGGGCATAAATGTAGGATTAGTCCTCATGGACACTCTATCTTGGTGGAAGATTAGGAAGGGTTGCACTGCCATTAAGGCCTGTAGTTCTGAAACCCTCCTTGCTGAAGTAATTGCCAGTAGGAAAGCAGTTTTCCATGACAGGTGTTGTAGGTCTGCTGTTGCTGCTGGTTCAAAGGGTGATAGTGTCAATTTTTCTAGCACAAAGTTCAAATCCCAAGCTGGTAATGGTGGTTTCCTTGGAGGTTTTACATTCTTGATTCCTCTGAGGAACTGCCTGAGCAAAGGGTGCAAAAAACAGGTGGATCAAAGCTGTATTCTGCTGAAATAGCTAATGCATGTATCTTGATGGAGGAGTAGGACAGGCCTGAATGAAGAAGTTCGCCAGATACTCCAGAATGTTAGGCATATCTATGTTTGACACATCTTTTCCTCTTTCTGTACTCCAAATGACAAACCTTTTCCATTTTCCAGCATAGTTCCTTCTTGTTGAAGGTCTGCGTGCTTCAAGAATAATGTCTTTTACTCTTTGGGAAAGTTCTGGATTAGCTGCTGCTATGTGATGTTCCATGCAGTTAGTTGCAACGCTTTTAGGTTTGGATGTATGATGCTGTAGTTGTTCTGAGTTAACATCAAAGGCATCAGGGGTATTGGCCACATATTGTTCCGAGACATGCTCCTCAGTAGTGGGTACCAGTGTTGTCTTGGCCAGTTCGGAGCTATCAGGATTATCCTTGGACGTTCTTCCTTGATTTTCAGTAGTACCTTGTGTATCAAAGGAAGAGGTGGGAATGCATATGCTGTTAGGCCTTTCCAGTTGAAGGAGAGCGAATCCACTTTCCATGCTAGTGGGTGGAATGTCCTTGTGCAGAATTTTTGAGCTGGTGATTGAGAGGTGATGCGAATAGGTCTATCTGTGGCATTCCCCATTTCCTTGAGATGGTCTTGAAGATGTCCGGTGCAGCTTCCATTCGTGGGCATCCGGTGGTTCTGCTTAATATGTCTGCTAGAGTATTGTCTTTCCCGGTACAAATATTGCCTGTAACTGGATGTTGTAGCTGAGTGCCAGGGTCCACAGCTCCAAGGTCATTCTGCATAGGGGGTATGAATGAGTGCCTCCCTGTTTGTTGATGTACCACATGACTGTGGTGTTGTCTGTCCTTATCATCAACTGGCCCTCCTTGAGAAATGGTTTGAACTTTTGGATTGCCAGTTTTACTGCCAGCATTTCTTTTAGGTTGATGTGCAGGTGAAGTTGATCCTGTGTCCACAATCCTTGCACGCATTTGTCCAGCATGTGGGCCCCCCATCCAAGGTCTGAAGCGACTGTTGTGATGGTCTGGCTTGCTTGACATCTGCGAAAGGGTAGGCCTGGGTTTGACTGGCATGCCTGAGCCCACCATAGGAACTCCTGTTTTAAGCATGGAATTAGTGGGATTTCTGTTTCTAGACTGTGTCTGTGTTGGGACCATAAATTCTTTAGGTACCACTGTAGTTTTCTCATATGTAGTCTGGCAAATGGAACCAAGATTATGCATGATGCCATGAAGCCCAAGGCCTGCAGTACTTTTCTTGCTGTTAACTTGTTCAGTTTTGTTAGTGCCAAGAAGTAAAGAGGAAGTTCTTTTGTTTTCTGTACTCAGGAATGCCATTTTTTTTACAGTATCCAATTCGCCCAAGAATGTCCTTGTTTGGGATGGTATCAGCCTTGACTTTTGTAAATTGACTGTGTATCCCAGTGCTTGTAGCAAGTAAATGACCCTTTGTAAATCTGTTGTCAGCTTGCTTTTGTTGTCCCCTTGTAGCAGGCAGTCGTCCAGGTATGGGTAAATTTGAATTCCTGTAGTCTGCAATGGCGATTACTGATGCCAGGCATTTTGTGAATACTCTGGGCGCAGTAGATAAGCCAAAGGGCAATGCTGAGAATTGATAGTGCTCTGATCCTGCAAGAAATCTGAGGTATCTTCTGCAGATTGGTCGAATGGGGACGTGCAGGTATGCCTCCTTGAGATCTAGAGTTACCAGCCAAGACTCCTTGCCCAGCATGGGAAGAAGCTGCTGTAGGGTCAGCATTTTGAATTTTGGGACAATGATGTATGTATTTAAGGTGGACAGGTCGAGAATTGGTCTCCAACTTTTTTCCTTTCTTGGAACTAGGAATAGTCTGGAATAGAACCCCTTTCCTTGCTCTGCTGTTGGCACTCTTTCCACAGCTCTCATGTTTGCTAACTCCATTATCTGGCGTAGAGCCTCTGTTTTTTGATTTGGAGGTAGATTTGGCATTCCTCTTTGACTGGTAAAGTGTGGAAGTGAAACCGGTAACCTTGATCTATGGTTTGTAAAATCCACTTGTCTTTTGTTATGCAGTGCCAGTTCCTTGAAAATAAGGTTAACTTTCCGCCTAGCGGAGCTGCTATTTGTTCCCTGGTAGGGGGATTTAGGGTTAAGTCACTGTGGTTGTGCTGATGTAGTGGCAGTGGCTGTGTCTGTGCCTCTGTTGTTACCTTGCCACTGTCGTCCTCTGTAGGCACCTCCTCTGGATTGGTTTCTGCCTCTGGAACGTCTATTCCTGCCCCTTTGAAATTTTGTGGAGTCAGGAAAGGACCAATTTTTGGCAGGCCAGTTCCTGCTAAACCTTGGGGGTTGAACCTGCAAGAAATCTTTAACAGTTTGAACAGATTTTGCCTTTTCTTCCATTTTCTTCATAACCTGCTGGGCAGGTGTACCAAACAAACTTGTCTTGTCCATAGGAGCATCTAGCAGCTTAGCTTTAACATGATCCGTAAAGCTTGTTCCTTTAGCCATGCATGCCTTCTTATCACTGTGCCTGTCATGGCTGATCTAAATGAAGCCTCCAGTGTATCATAGCCACATTTTAAGGAATGGTTGCTAACCTGTTGTATGTTATTTACCATCTCTAATACATATTTCTTATCAAGAGATTCATCAGTGGTTAGTTTTTAGTTAACTGATCAAGCATAAACTCTTGGTATTGTATCATGTGAAACTGACAGTTTAAAGCTCTAGCTGAGAGAGTAGCTGAAGTGTAGACCTTTTACCCCATCTGTCTAATGACCTTGCTTCCCTTTCAGAAGGAGTAGGGTTTTTAGCTATGGTCGCGGCTACTGCCTTGGGACCCTGGGATATAGTTTCTGGGTCTGCAAGTGGGGCCTTGTAAAGGTGGTGATGAGTATCTGGCACCCTGTAAAATCTGTCTGGTTTGGCAGGGACTGGGGTAAAGAATCTGGAGCGGAGCAAACATCATTGAAAGCATCATCCACCACAGAGAGAACAGGAGGTATAGCTAAGGGCCTGTGCTGTGGGAGGTGCAGAAAGGTCCTAAGTCTTTTTCCGGAGTCTGAAAAATCCTGTTGCTGCCATTGGAACTGTTCTCGCATGGCATGCAAGGTTTCCCCAAAGGAGAATTCTTCTGGTGGGGAAGCAGCTGGAATGGATTCTTCAGCATCAGAATCTTCAAAATTGGAGAAGGGAGCCTCTGGCTGGTCAGTTATGTCTGATTCATCAGCAGATTCATCAGAGGACACTGGCTCAGGGGGCTCTGCCCTACGTCTCTTCTCTGGGGGCTGAGAGGCCCTATCTGGGTGAGATTGAGATCCTCTGATTAAAGAAATTAAATCTTCTGCCAAAGTAAGCATTTGGGAACTAGAAGAGGGCCTGGATGTGGGGGTTTAACAGGCACTGTTTTAGTAGTCTTGGCTGCTTTAGCCCTGGCGAAGGCCTTAATGGACATGGCTGCTGGAGGCCTAGCAGCACCACGTGCTGGGGTAGAGACATCCAAGGGATGGTGTCTGATAAGTCAACCACCGTAGTGGGTAAAATTTCTGAGGTCGATTCAAGAGTTGTAGCAGGGGCCTCAGTTGTAGGAATAGGTTCAGCTGTACTTAGATCAGTTTTCTCGGTTTCGCCGAAACCGAGACACTCGCGTTTGCTTAACCATGGTTTCGGCGAAACCGCGGACCGCGAGTGTCGGTCTTTATCTTTGCGCTTTTGGTAGATTGGGTAGTCGGAGGATCCGACGGCATAATGTACGCAAAATCAGAACCGAAAAACTGTTCTGCAAACTCCGACCGACGCCTAAGCGTTCGTCGGTTGAAAGAAGCACAGGCCGAACAGGCTGCTACGCCGTGGGCTGGGCCTAAACAAGGCAGACAGTAAGAGTGGAAATCTTTATGAGGTATTTGTTTCCCACAGGTTAAACAATTGTTAACTTTTTCTGACATCGGCTGAGGCAAGAAAGAGTCCCCAACGGGGTACTTAGCTTTAGAAGTCTTCGAAGTAGTATTCAGAAGTAATCTCTGGATCCGACCGACCGGCACTTGCGAACAGCTTCTGCTTCGGGCGCCACGCGGCAAGAAAGACGGAGGAAAATGGCGTCGGCTGATGCTTTTATACCCGAAGACCAACAGAGATGACGTCGGGTGGAGTGCGACATCAGCCGAAGCCGGACCCGGACTTTGGAATCCGGCCGACTGAAGGGCTGCCTGACGACAGGACAACCCAGTTGTTATGACTGCAGATGCATCCATGAAGGACATCTAGGTCTGCTATATCAGAACAAAACATTCCTAACCCCTGAATCTAGACTTACCATGGGCCAGGCACTCCTCCTCCCCTCCCTCTTATACGCCACCCCAGTTCTTACCAATATCCAGGCCTCCACTCTAAACAAACTGCAACAGACTTACCGTAAAATAGCCAGATTCATTATTAACTCCCCATACAACTCACACCACTGCATTTCTTTAAACTCTCTTCGATGGCTTGAACTTCCCCAGTTTCTGCTATCTTATCAATTTAATATGCTACACTCTATTCTTTATAAACCCTCCTTCTGTCCATCTCTATCTTCCTTAGTCTCAATCTACATCCCATCCCAGACCCTCCGTACTTCTAACCAACAATTACTTGATATCTACCACCCAAAAAGGTCAGTAGGCAAACTACTCTACAAACACTCCCTTGCCCATGCTTGGAACAAACTTCCACTTGACGTACGTTCAATCTCCCACACCTCACACTTTAAAAATGAACTAAAAGCTTATTTTCTCAATTCCAGAACCTGCCCTTGCCATGACCCTACCTAGTCTTCCTTCCCATTATGCATCCTCAAAAGGACCATACTTAGTACCTCATTACACCTCTCTCTCCAATGTGTCTACTATGCATTTTGCACAATTTTATACAAACAATGTTTATTGTTGACCTATTGAACTATATCAATGTAAAATTGTTACTTAGCTTCTTTTTAATGCAACTTTAACTTTATGCATGTAACCCAACATATGTGTATTGTTTTGCTATAACTGCTATTATATCAATATTGTTTAAAATTGTACTTGTTTTAAAATGTATTACTGGAGCTTTTCTCCTCGGGTCTCCACTGAAAATGGGCCACAAGCCCAGTTGGACAAACCCGGTTAACAAATGTCAATAAATAAAAATAAATAAATAAATACATAAAACTGTGATTTGAAGATTAAAAACAGCTACAGCAGGGTTAAATCAGCAGGAATTATCTATGAAGAACGTGAAAATATGCAATATTTTCCTGTCAGCACTTCAAAATGGAGTAGATATAAAAAAACAACAGGCATGATAAAATCACAGCTTTATGTGCATGAGACAGTCCCTAGTACTCAACTAACACTACAGAACTTGTTTCCCAGTAGAAGTCATGCACTTCAGAAAAGCTCCATAAAGTACAGTTGTTTACCTACCATAAATGTAGACGTTCGAGTGTATTCACTGTTGCAATCATTACTCTTGGGTTATCCTGCTGGCAGGCTACCTGCAGTCGGCCTGAATTCCAAAGTCTTGGACCGGTGTCGGCTGCTGTCGCCTCTTCCCTGACGTCAGTGTGCCAGGGATATAAAACATGCAGCTGACGCCATTTTCTTCAGTTTTTCTTGCCCCAGATGTCAGGTGCCCCAAAAGGGTAGGCTAAAAATTATGCCAATAAACATGCATGCACTAAGGTAATCATTTCCTTCATCTACAAGCAAATACACCACATAGGTTGTACAGAATAGAGAAGTACAGATAAGACCCGGCAAAAGAAAGGGGGATGGTGGGAGGGTAACCTGGACTGCAACAGTGAATACACTCTAACATCTACATTTATGGTAGGTACACAACTGTACTAAGTTCATCGTGTTTCACTGTTGCAGTCATTACTCTTGGGTTGAATCCCAAAGCTGAGGATGGGTGGCTGGGGCTAAATATGATTAGGAGAAGCTATGAGTCCCTGCAGAACTGCAGTGGCAAAGCCTGCTCTGAATTTAGAGTAGAGAGGTAAGTGATAGTGCTTTGTAAAAGTGTGCACTGAACTCCAAGTTGCAGCCTCTAAGATGTCTTTGGTTGGTACTCCTCTGAGGAAGGCTGCTGAAGTGGCTGCTGCTCTGGTTGAATGTGGCCTAATGCCCTTAGGCACTGATTTGTCATGTTGTGAATAGCAGAAACAAATGCAATGGCCTATCCATTTTGAAATAATCTGCTTTTCCTTGTGATCCTGTAGCATATGCCACTAAAAGTCGCTCAGTCTTTTCAAGTAGAAGCATAGCTGTCTGTGTATTTCCAAAGAATGCAGAATTTTCTCACCTTTGTTCTGTGGGTTTGGATAAAAGGTAGGCAATTGAATGGTTTGGTTAAGGGCTACACTGGACACCACCTTAGGCATAAATGTTGGGTTTGTCGTCAGAAAAACCCTGTCTGGATAGAAAATAATAAAAGGTTCCACAGCCATGAGTGCTTGTAACTCCGAGACTCATCTTGCAGAGGTTATTGCTAGGAGTAGAGCTGTTTTCCAGGATAAGAATTTTATATCTGCTGTTTAGGCTGGCTCAAAAGGAGGCAGTGTGAGTTTTCTTAAGACATAATTGAGGTCCCATGCAGGTACTGGTGCTCTCCTTGGAGGTCTTAAGTTTTTGGCCCCTCAGAGGTACTGCCTTATTAAAGGATGAGAAAAGATAGGTGGTTCCGTATTGTAATGGGCTGAAATGGCAGAGGCATGGATCTTAATTGATGAAAAGGATAGGCCTTTGTCCAGCATCTTAGTTAAGTATTATAAAATCTGAGGAATGTTTGGTACAACAGTGTCAATTCCTTGTGCCTGGTTCCAAGCACAGAATCTCTTCCATTTTTCTGCATAAGATTTTCTGGTACTGGGCCTCCTGGCCTCCAAAATAACATCCATCACAGCTTTGGAGAGAGGAGTGTTTTGAATGGCTACATTACCCGCCATGCTGCCAGATTTAAGGTCCTGAGTTGGCTGTGCAGGATCTGATTGTTTTGTTGGGTCAGTAAGTGAGAAATTTGAGGCAATGTCCAGGCTGGACCTTGAGACAAGTTCTTTAGGATTGGGTACCAGTGCTGGCGTGGCCAGTCTGGGGCAATCAGTATAATTTTTGGCTTCTCTTGTCTGACCTTTAGGAGTACCTTGGGGAGGACAGGCAGTGGAGGAAAGGCATATACTGTTAGGTTTTTCCAGCTGAAGGATAGGGCATCCACTTTCCATGCTTGCTTGTGATATGTCCTTGTGCAGAATCTCTGTAGTTGCCAGTTGTGAGGGGAGGCAAATAGATCTATGTCTGGGCATCCCCATTTCCTTGTTATCATGCTGAAGACTTGTGGATCCAGTTTCTACTCGTGGAGATCCATGAGGATTCTGCTTAGTTCGTCTGCCAGAGTATTTATCTTTCCTGGCAGGAATTGTGCTTGCAGGTGAACTTGATAAGTCAATGCTGTGTCCCACAAAGTCATGACTTGTCTGCAGAGAGGGTAGGAATGTGTGCCTCCCTGCTTGTTTATGTACCATATGACTGTAGTATTGTCCATCTTTATCAGTAGTTGTCCTGGATGAAGTAGATCTTTGAAAGCTGTCAGGGCATTTTGAACAGCTAGCATCTCTTTTTGATTAATATAAAGATGCATCTGGCTTGCGGGCCATATGCCCTGAATACATTTTCCTGCCATGTGGGCCCCCCATGCATAATCTGATGCATCCGTTGTTAGTGTCTGCCTGGCTGTGGGTAAAGTGAATGGCTGTCCTTTGTTCTGGTGACAGGCCTGTGCCCACCATTTAAACTCCTGTTGCAGGCAGGGAATGAGGGTAATTAATGTTTCCAGGCTGTGGCAATGTTGAATCCAAACACTTTTTAGATACCACAGCAGTTTCCTCATATGCAGTCTGGCATATGGAATTAGCAGAATGCAGGATGCCATGAAGCCCAAAGCCTGCAGAATTTTTCTTGCAGATAACTGGGTCTTTGTTGCCAACATTTTGAAGTAAGAAGTCAGTTGCCTTTGTTTATCTGGTGTGAGATAAGCCATCTGGGCAGTTGTATTTAAGCTTGCACCCAGGAATATTATCTCTGAGAGGGTACTAGTTTTGATTTATTTTTGTTTACCATGTACCCTAGGCAAATTAGTAATCTTTTTACAAAAGCCAGATGCTTTAGTAGAATGTCCTTGTTCTCTGCTTGAATAAGACAGTCATCCAAGTAAGGATATATTTGAATTCCTCTTTGTCTGCAAAATGCAATTACTGGTGCCAGGCATTTTGTGAAGACCCTGGGCGCAGTAGATAAGCCAAAGGGCAGTGCAGAGAATTGGTAGTGCATTGAGCCAGCTATGAATCTGAGGTATTTTCTGCAAGACTGTCTGATTGGGACATGCAGGTATGCCTCTTTTAGGTCCAAAGTTACAAGCCAAGCCTTCTTGCCCAGCATGGGCAGAAGCTGCTGTAGAGTCAACATTTTGAATTTTGGAACGTCCAGAAATGTGTTTAGAATAGACAGGTCCAGTTTTGGTCTCCAGGCTTTGTCCTTTCTGGGTACCAAGAAAAGTCTCGAGTAAAATACTTGTCCCTGCAACTTGCTGTGGTACTCGCTGAATGGCCCTCATGTCCATGAAGGATGAAACTTGCTTTTGTCCCTCTGCCCATTGATTGTGTGGCAGGTCTGGCATATCTTTTGCCCTTGGCAGGGTGTGAAAGTGGAACCTGTAGCTCTGAGACACTATATTCAAGACCCATTTGTCCTGGGTGATCATGTGCCAATTTTGTGAACAAAAGTGCTAGTTTTCCCCCTAAGGAGGCTGCCAAAAGATAAGTGCTTTTTACTGGCAGAGGAAAGTCATTGGTACTGTTTCCTGTAAGGCTGTGATTTGTCTTCTCCGCTTTTGGAGGTAGAAGCACCCCATTGTTTAGGCCTGTATGAGCCTTGGGGCCGGGATCTGCCTCTGGGGCATCTGTATCTGCCACTTTGTGGCCTGTCCGACAGTGGAAAGGACCAATTCTTTGTAAGCCAGTTCCTGCTAAATCTGGGTGGCTGCACCTGTAAGAAATCCTTAACGGTCTGCATAGATTTTGCTTTGTCCTCCATTTTCTTCAACACCTCTTCTGCTTTAACACCAAACAAAGTATCATGCTGTAATGGAGCATCTAATAATTTTGCTTTAACATGATCAGGCAGATTCTGTTCCTTTAAGCAAGCATGCCTCCTAATGACAGAACCCGTAACAGCGGCCCTGCAAGGGGCCTCCAGAGAAGCAAAACCACATTGCAAAGTATGCCTTCCCACTTGTTCAGTTGCATGCAATAAATCCTGCATTTCCTTGTTTTCTGCACATTCAGAATTTGTTAACATTTTCTGTTTAAGCAGTAACATTAAGTACTGCTGACATTTAAGCATATGAAATTGACAATTTAAAGCCCCCACAGCCGAGGTAGCAGAAGTGTAAACCTTTTTCCCCCATCTGTCCAGTGCCCTTGAATCCCTATTAGAGGGGATAGGGTTTTTTGCAGTGGAAGCCTTGACTCCTTTGGGACCCTGAGAAATAGTTTCTGGGTCAGCAGCAGGGTTTTTATAAATAAATTTATGTGAATCTGGAACCCTGTAGTATCTGTCTGGCTTAACAGGTGCAGGGGGTAAAGAGTCAGGAGACAGGCCGGACTCTGAAAATACATCATCTACAATGTCTAAAACAGGGGGGATAGCAAGGGGCCTGTGTTGAGGTAGGAAAAGAAAATCTCTGAGCCTTTTCTTAGATTCCGAGTAGTCTTGGCTCTCCCAGTGGAAGTGCTCCCTTCATGGTATGCAGGGTTCCCCAAAAGAATAATCCTCAGGAGGAGAGGCTGAAGGGATAGATTCTTCAGCATCAGAATCCTCATAGGGAGGAAGAGAGTATTCCTGTTCAGAAGAGGAGTCAGAGGAAATGGAAACCTGATCTGAAGATTCATATTCTGTCTCTTGCCTAGGTCTCTTATCAGGAGTGGGATGGGAACCCCTGATCAAAGTAATTAGGTCTTCGGCCATTTTGAGCATCTGTTTTTTTAGGCATGGAGGCCTGTCCATGAGCTTGCTGCACTTGTTTCTTTGTCTTTAGTGGTGCTTTTGTCTTTGCCTTTGAAGCTGTAGTCGGTTTTACATATAACTGTGTAGGCCTGAAAACACCCTCAGAAGCCGATGCCTGCTCAGCGGCTCCGGACCCATCTGAGGAAATATTTTCCAAGTGTCCAATACCTTGAGTTTCCAGCGGCCTAGTCTGTTCCACGTGGGAGCTGGAAGCAGCCTGCGGCTCTGAGGTAGTGGGCGTCAGGGGCTGAAAAAGCACCTACTGAGAACCGGCGACTGGCTTAGAAGAAGCCTCGTCATCTGTTTTGGACCTCGGATGCCTGTCCATTTCCTTGCGTTTCTTGTAAATTGCGGTAGTCGGATGGCTATCCGACGACATAGTGTAATTAAATCTTCGGCCAAAGTAATGAAATGCAAAATCGTACAGACGCTTAATAGTGCGTTGGTTAAATCTAGTACAAAACCTGCAATTAGCAACGTCATGATCAGGGCCTAGGCAAGGAATATAATAGGAATGGAAGTCCTTATGAGGTATTTGCTTCCCACAAGAAATACAATTATTATCTTTTTCAGACATCGGTCTGGAGCAAGAAAAAAGTTTCCCCAACAGGGTACTTAGCTTTAAAAGAAGACTTCGGATCTGAAATTCGAACACGAAAATCTCAGGAGTCGGCCGACCGGCACTTGCGAACTGCTTCTGCTTCAGGCACCACGCGGCAAGAAAGACTGAAGAAAATGGCATTGGCTGCATCTTTTATACCCCTGGCGCACTGACGTCAGGGAAGAGGCGACAGCAGCCGACACCGGACCAAGACTTTGGAATTCAGGCCGACCGCGGGTAGCCTGCCAGCAGGATAACCCAAGAGTAATGACTGCAACAGTGAAACATGATGAACATCTGCTTAAAAGCAGTATTAATCTTATATACAACACAGCAGTTAGAATTCCCAGAGGAATTAACTTTAGAAAATAGCAAATATATTAAAATAAAAAACATATGTTTTTAAATAAAAGAGAAAGAAATCAACAATATATATTAATAAAAAGGAAGGGAAGTTTCTGACAGGATCTTATCTGAGTGTGGAAGCTGTAATCCATCAATGTAGGCTGCTGAGGAAAGTCTACTGTGTGATTCTTACACCTGGCACTAAAAGACTGAACAACTGACTTCCTGTGACAGAACCCATATGCTGCTGAGGCAGTGTGAATGAACATCAGGGTTTTATTAATGGTCATGTCATTGAAATATCCAGGCAGGAGTGAAAGGATGCATGCATGTACTTCGGGCACACTGGATATGTGCAATTTATTTGGTAGAGACCAGGATATCACTGAAGGCAATTCTCATTGCAGAAGTGAAGGGACATCCTTCAGTGTCAGCCCATTGGATGCCCCCCATGCCTACTACATATGAGATATCATGATAAAAATAATAGGGGGGTCAGAAACCATCTCTGCAGTTGAATGAGTAAAACTCAATACTGTGAATGACAATGGTGCACCGGACAAAAGAAATTAAGTCAGTGAATGCCAGGAAAGGGTTTTTAAGGAAAAACTCTAGGCAGAACTTGAAGGCATTTTTTTCATAGTGGGATAAGTGAAGTTTGCTCATAAACTGCTGATGATGTAGTGAAGGCTGATGAATAAGGGGCATAGATGGCAAAGGCAATGAATTGGCATTCAGATGCTACTGAAGGACTAAAAACAGAAAATATTTAAAACAGAAGTGTGAATTTGTGTTGTCAAAACTGGAAATACCAAAAGGTAAACTGATACAGAAGACAAGGCCCATAGAAAAAAAACATTCAAATTAGTGGTGTATCAGAGAAGGAGGAAGGCCAAGACTGTCTTACATACAAGAAAAGTTAATGAATTGGACTGGTTTACATGTAGCTCAGATAAAGATCGACAGGGACCATAAACTGTTTATACTGGCTGCCATGGGGAACAGGTTCCCACTGCACACTTCAGTAAGATTTGAGACTTACAAAGACCAGATCTTGTCACTGCTTAGTAAAAAGATAAGCTGTGAAAAGCTGAAAATAAAGTGCTTTTTGAGCACAGCTGTTCTTTGCATGCAAGTAAAGTGCAGGCAATTTTTGGCTACATTGAGGAAATGCTTAACTTTCTGCTCTACTACTAGCAGTGTTTTGGGTGTTCCTCCTCACTGCATCTAAGATATCAACTGATGTGCAGGATGCAGCAAGGGAGATTTAAGAGGGTTCATATGGATGCACAAACAGTAATCCTTGCAAGTGCCATTCCTGTGAATCCAAAATCTCTGAAAACTACTTCACTGATAAAGAAACAATGATTTTGTGCCCCCCTGCACTCCTAAATTATACAGATGAACTTCAAGGATGTACAACAGGAAAGGAAATGGAACCTCAATGATTGCTGAAAGAGGCTTTCAGTGACTTCTGACTTGCACAAAGCACTCAAAAAGACTGCCATTTAAGTACATGAGCCAAAAGGTGACTGCAGAGTGAGTGAAGCAGAGAAAGTAGTGGGGAGCACAGAAGGACATGACCAAAGGAACCTTGGCTTGTGCTAACAAAACAATTTAAGACTATGTATGCAAAGTGAACACTTGTGAATGTTTAAAATGCATATGTTTTACAAGCAAACATTCATATATGAATTCAAGTGCAGGGTGATTGAGAAATAAAAGACTTGTTTTTCAAAAAGAACACCAACTTGTCTATGGAACAAACTGCATCTGAAAATGGCACAATATTTATTTTTTGCTCTGTCAGACTGTGAATCTTTACTTTTCAGATAAGACAATATGTGCGGTGTGTTCCTCTGTGCTGACTGGATAATCCATAATATGATCTAGGTATAACATTTCCTAAAAATAGTCAAAATAATGCAAGAAGTTGAGTAATAAAAGCCAATAGATTTGAAATGTTTGAATTATGCTTGGAGGCTACTGGTAATGGTGGTGATGGTGGTAGGGTATGCAATACCTAACAACATTTTATTTGCCAGTGGCTAACAGTACAAACAGAAGTTTACAAGATGTTACAAAGCTACATATCTTAAAGGATGAAGGATCAGGTTTGTAACTTAAATTTGAACCATTTACCCAATCCAATTAATAAAACCAGAAGCACACTTATTTAAGAAAGGCTAAACCTTGAGGAGTAGATTTGCAAGACACACATCTCACAGTTGAAGAATATGACTTCAGTGTTGAGGATATGCAAAATGGGGAGCAGCTTCCTCATTTCAGGGAACCAAGAAAAGAAGTGTTATATATTACTGATCTCAGGTACCACCAGCTAACACTGGGGGAATAAAGTACAGTTGTGCACACTTACCATAAATGTAGATGTTCGAGTGTATTCACTGTTGAAGTCATTACATTTGGCTAATCTGCTGGCAGGTTGCCCTCAGTCGGCCTGATTAACAAAGTCTTGGGTCCTGCATCGGTTGCTGTCCCTTCTTCCATGACGTCAGGTAGTCAGGGGTATAAAACATGCAGCCGATGCCATTACATCAGTTTTTCTTGCCCCAGATGTCAGGTGCCCCCCAAATGGGGAGCAAATAAAATTACAACACAAAAAATATATCTCCAACCCAAAAGCAAATACACCAGAAGGGCTTTTAAGCATAGTAAAAGAAAGTAGAGGTATAGCCAGAGAAAAATAGGGGGCTGGAGGGAGGGTAACCAGGACTGCAACAGTTAAGGCACTCGAACATCTACATTTATGGTAAGTGTACACAGCTGTACTATGTTCTTCGTGTTTCACTGTTGCAGTCATTACATTAGGGTAGATTCCCAAAGCTATGTTTGGGTGGAGGGAATTATACAGCATTAGGACCAGCTATAAGGCCCTGCAGGACAGCAGTGGCAAAGCCAGCTCTGGATTTAGAGAAAAGTGGTAAATGGTAATGTTTGGTGAAAGTATGAACTGAGCTCCAAGTAGCAGCTTCTAGAATGTCCCTGGTAGGAACACCTCTGAGAAAGTTTGTTGAAGTAGATGCAGCCCTCGTGGAATGGGATCTGATCCCCTAGGGGATAGTTTTTTCCATTGTACTTATAGCAGAAACAAATACAATGGCTTATCCATTTGGAAATGGTTTGCTTTGAAATAGCCTTTCCCTCTGCCCCTGCAGCAAATGCTAACAGCAGTTGTTCAGATTTTCTTTGAGATTTAGTTCTGTTTAAGTAAAATCTAAGTTGCCTGTGTACATCCAATGAATGCAGAATCCACTTCCCCTTGTTCTGTGGATTGGGAAAGAAAGCTGACAAACGAATGGTCTGATTAAGAGCCACACTGGATACCACCTTAGGCATGAAGGATGGGTTGATTCTGAGAGATACCCTGCCCGCATGAAAAATGATGAAAGGCTCCACTGCCATAAGAGCCTGTAATTCGGAAATCCTTCTTGCTGAAGTGATTGCTAAAAGGAAAGCTGTTTTCCAGGAGAGAAATTTTAAGTCTGCAGTTGCAGCTGGCTCAAAAGGAAGGAGAGTAAGTTTCTTAATACAAAATTAAGGTCCCAGGCAGGGGTTGGAGCTCTCCTGGATGGTCTTATGTTTTTGGCCCCTCTGAGATACTTCTTTAGATACTGCTTTAGCAGTGGATGAGAGAAGAGGGGAGGTTCTGTGTTTTAATGAGATGAAATGGCTGAGGCATGGATTTTTATGGAAGAAAAGGACAGGCCCTTGTGAAGCATCTCAGGTAAGTATTGTAAAATCTGAGGAATGTTGGGCACTGCTGTGCTTATCCCATGAGACTGATTCCAGGCACAGAATCTTTTCCATTTGTCAGCATAAGATTTTCCAGTACTAGGTCTTCTCGCCTCCAAAATGACATCCATCACACGTTTGCTGAGGGATGCTAAGGGTGAATTTAGGTGATTAGCCACGCTGCAAGATTCAAAGTTTGTAGCTGAGTGTGCAGAGTTTGGTTGTTCTGCTGAGTCAGTAAGTAAGGTATCTGAGGCAGGTGCCACGGTGGAAGGTGTGACACACTGCGCAAGAGTGGGTACCAGTGTTGGCGAGGCCAGTCTGGAGCAATCAAAATCATTCTTGGTTTGTCCTGTTTGACTTTTAGTAGAACTTTGGAGGGCAGAGGGAGAATGGCATAGACTGATAGGTTTTTCCAGATGAAGGACAGAGCATCCACTTTCCAGGCTTTTTTTGTGATGAGTTCTTGTGCAAAATTTGTCCAACTGATAGTTCTGGGGTGAGGCAAAAAGATCTATGTCTGGGCTCCCCCATTTGCGTGTCAACATGTTGAAAATCCGTGGTTCCAGTTTCCATTCATGTGGGTCCATGAGATTTGTGCTTAGTTCGTCTGCCAGAGTATTCAGCTTTCCTAGCAGGAATTGAGATTGTAATTGTACTTGATAGGTCAAGGCCGTGTTCCACAATGCCATGGCTAGTCTGCAAAGGGGGTAGGAGTGTGCACCCCCTGCTTGATTATGTATCACATAACTGTGGTGTTGTCTGTCTTTATCAGTAATTGTCCTGGATGAAGGTAGTCCTTGAAGGCTGTCAGTGCAGTCTGTACAGCTAGCATTTCTTTTTGATTTATATGAAGGTGCATTTGATTTGGGCTCCATTTTCCCTGAATGCACTTCCCTGCCAGATGAGCACCCCATGCATAGTCTGATGTGTCTGTAGTTAGAGTTTGGATGGCAGGGGGTGGTGCGAATGGCAGTCCCTTGTTCTGGTGGCAGGCCTTTGCCCACCATAGGAAATCTAGGCGCAGGCAAGGTATGATAGGAATCATTGTTTCCAGGCTGTGAAAATGCTGACTCCATAGTCTTTTTAAATACCACTGAAGTTTCCTCATATGCAGTCTTGCATATAGAATTAGAAGAATGCAGGAGGCCATGAACCCCAAGGCTTGCAGTATTTGCCTTGCAGAAAGCAGGGTTTTTGTGGCCACCTGTTTGAAGTAAGTCACCAAATGAATTTGCTTCTCTGGCATAAGGAAAGCCATCTGGGCAGTTGTATTCAAGCTTGCAACCCAGGAATGTAATTTTTTGAGAAGGTACCAGTTGTGACTTCTTTTCATTTATAGTGTACCCTAGACAAGTTAGAACCCTTTTTACAAACACCAGATGTTTTAGAAGAATGTCCTTGTTTTCTACCTGAATTAGACAATCGTCCAGGTATGGGTATATTCAAATATTTCTTTGCCTGCAAAATGCAATGACTCGAGCTAGGCACTTTGTGAATACCCAGGGCAGTGCTTTGAAGCGTAGGTATCTTCTGCAAGATTCCCTGATTGGGATGTGCAGGTAGGCTTCCTTAAAATCGAGTGCTGCCAACCAGGCATTGTTGCCTAGCATAGGAAGCAACTGGTG
Source organism: Protopterus annectens (assembly GCF_019279795.1). NCBI lineage: Eukaryota > Metazoa > Chordata > Ceratodontiformes > Protopteridae > Protopterus > Protopterus annectens. The sequence continues at coordinate 665,530,436 of NC_056732.1, forward strand.
AAGAGTTAGCATCTTGAATTTTGGAATCACCAAAAAGGTGTTTAAGATAGACAGGTCCAGGATAGGACACCATGAGTTGTCTTTTCTGGGAACCAGGAAAAGTCTTGAGTAGAAACCTTGTCCCTTTTCCTCTTCTGGTACAGTTTGAATAGCCTTTATGCTTAAGAGAGAGAGTACTTGCTGTTGAGCCTCTGCCCACTGATTTGGGGGTAGATCTGGCCAACCGTTTGGGGTTGGTAACATGTGGAAGTGAAATCTGTATCCTTGGGAAACTATATTTAAAACCCATTTGTCCTGGGTAATGAGTTCCCAGTTTTTTACCTGCAGAGCAATCTTTCCCCCTAAAGGAGCAGTCAGTTGAGAAGTGCTTGGAAGTTTTAAAGTTAAGTCATTGAGACAGTTTACCATAGGGGGGAGTCTTACTACTCCCTGATTTTGAAGTGGGAGCCCCCCACTACTTAGTGCTGTGCGTACACTGGGACTGAAGCCTGAGTGTTCTGCTGGGTCTGGGTTTGGACTGAGAAGGCCTGGAAGAGGCAGGAAAGGACCAATTCTTAGAGGGCCAATGCCTACTAAAATCTTGGAGGCTATACTTGTAGGAAATATTTAACAGTTTGCATAGATTTAGCTTTTTCCTCCATCTTTTTAAGAACTTCTTCTGCTTTGTTGCCAAACAGGCGGTCCAGTAATTTAGCTTTAACATGATCTGGCAAGGATTGCTCCTTAAGCCAAGCATGCCTTCTATGTACAGACCCAGTGACAGCAGCCCTACAAGATGCCTCTAGTGAATCAAAACCACATTGCAAAGTATGTTTTCCAACCTGTTCAGCAGAATGCATTAAATCCTGAAAACCCTTATTTTCAGCACAGCCAGGAATCAACATCATTTTCTGTTTAAGCAATCCAATAATATGCTGCTGATACTTTAACATATGAAACTGGCAGTTTAAGGCCCTAATGGCCAAGGTTGCAGAAGTGTACACCTTCTTACCTCATCTATCCAGCGCCCTGGAGTCTCTATCAGAGGGGGTAGGATTTTTGGCAGTAGTAGCCTTAATGCCCTTGGGTCCCTGTGAAATGGTCTTAGGATCCGCAGTACGATTTTTAAAAAGGAACTTGTGAGAGTCAGGAACCCTGCAATATCTATCAGGTTTTCTGGGAGCAGGAGGTAGAGAGTCAGGGGCCAAGCTAGACTCCGAAAAGGCATCATCAACAATGTCTAGTATAGGAGGGATAGCTAAAGGCCTGTGCTGGGGCAGGAGTAAGAAATCCCCAAGTCTCTTTAGAATCAGAATAATGCTGGCTTTCCCAACGAAAATGCTCCCTAAGAGTGTGCACAGTTTCACCAAAAGAGAAATCCTCTGGAGGGAAAGCAGAGGGACTAGAGTCCTCTGCATCAGAATCCTCACTGAGTACCGGCAAACTGGTGACTGGCTTAGGAGAAGCGTCGGCATCTTTGGACCTAGGCGGCCTGTCTCTGTCTTTATCTTTGCGTTTTTTCAGAATGTCGGTAGTCGGTAGCTTATCGAAGACATATCTGGATAATTGAACAGAGTACCAAAATATTTAGAAGTCTAAATATACCGACGCCGAATAGTTCATTGCTTAAATAAGGCACAAAACCAACAGCAAGGTATGTTATGGTCAGGGCCTAGGCAAGGAATACAGTACGAATGGAAATTTTCATGAGGTATTTGCTTTCCACTAGAAATACAATCATTGACTTTTATTGACATTGGTTTAAAGCAAGAAAAAGTTTCCCCAACAGGGTACTTAGCTTTAGTTGAAGACTCCAGTTCTGAAACTCGAAAACGAAAATTTCAGGAGTCGGCCGACTGGCACTTGCGAACTGCTTCTGCTTCGGGCACCGCACAGCAAGAAAGACTAATGTAATGGTGTCAGCTGCATGCTTTATACCCCTGACTACCTGACGTCACGGAGGATGAGACAGCAACCGACGCAGGACCCAAGACTTTGATAATCAGGCCGACTGAGGGCTATTGCAAGCAGATAACCCAAATGTGATGACTGCAACAGTGAAACACGAAGAACATCCAGGACTGCAACAGTGAATACACTTGGACATCTACTTTTACGCTAAGTGTACACAACTGTACTATGTTCTTCGTGTTTCACTGTTGCAGTCATCACATTTGGGTTGATTCCCAAAGCTGAGGAAATGGGTGGAGGCAGTCAAGGAAACTAGGGGTTGGCTAAGATGCCCTGCAAGACTGCAGAGGCAAACCCTGCCCTGGATTTGGAGGAACAGGCAGGTAGTAATGTTTGGTAAAAAGGTGAACAGATGTCCAGGTGGCAGCCTCCAGGATGTCCCTGGTGGGGACTCCTCTGAGGAAAGCTGCATAGGTGGAGGCTGCTCTGGTGGAGTGAGTCCTGACCCACTTGGAGGGAGGCTTTCCGTGTCATTTGAAGCAGAAATGGATGCAGTGTGCTATCCATTTGAAAATGGTATGTTTGGAGATGGCTTTGCCTTCTGCCCCCAGTAGCAAAGCTAATCAGCAATTGATCAGACTTTCTGAAGGATTTAGTCTTGTCTAGATAGAATCTGAGCTGTCTGTGCACATCTAGAGAGTGCAAGATCCTTTCCCCCTTGTTCTAGGGATTAGGAAAAAACGTGGGCAAATGAATGGATTGGTTGAGAGCCACACTGGACACCACCTTGGACATGAAGGATGGGTTAGTCCTGAGGGATACCCTGCCAGCATGGAAGATGATGAAGGGTTCCACAGCCATGAGTGCTTGCAGCTCAGAAACTCTTCTGGCTGAAGTGATGGCCAGAAGGAAAGCTGTCTTTCAGGAGAGAAATTTTAGCTCTGCAGAAGAAACTAGTTTGAAGAGGGGCAGGGTGAGCTTTTCCAACATAAAGTTAAGGTCACAAGCTGGGGTTGGTGCTCTTCTGGGTGGCCTCAAGTTATGAGAAAAGGGGCTGCTCAGTAGCAGAGATAGCAGAGGCATGAAATGTAAAAGAGGAAAAAGTGAGGCCACTGTGTAATAGGTCAGCTAAGTAATCCAGGATGAGTGGGAGGGAGGGCTGTGCCATATTGGCTCCCTTAGCCTGAATCCAGGTGCAGAACCTTTTCCATTTATCAGCATAAGACTTTCTAGTGCAAGGGCATCTGGCCTCATGTATAACATCTAGAACCTGTTTACTGAGGTTGGCAGCTTGATCGGGGGTTAGGGAATAAGCCAAGCTGCCAAACTGAGGGCCTGCAATTGCAGATGCATGAATTCCCCTTCCCTCTGAGTCCGGTGGTTTGGAATCTGAGGAAGATGCCATGGTGGCATGGTGGCAGTGGAGACAGGCTGCGCAGCAAGGGGTACCAGTGCAGGTGAGGCCAGTTTGGAGCTATAAGAATTGTCCTTGGTTTTTCCTCCTTTAATTTGAGCAGTACCCTGGGGATTAGAGGTAAGCTGCAGTGGTGCAGCGGTAGCATTGTTGCCTCACAGCAAGAGGTTCTCCTATTAAATTCTCGGCGGGAGTGCCTTCTGTGTGGAGTCTGCATGTCCTTCCCGCAGTTGAGTGGCGTTCAAAAGACAAAGGTTGGGTGTCGAGCTGGCACCTCAGCTCCCATAAAAAATCTATTGCCAATCATTAGTGGACTGGAGTTCCGCTGTGGCAACCCCTAACCGGGAAAAGCCGAAAGAAGAACAACCCTGGGGATGAGAGGTATTGGAGGAATGGCATAGACCAATGGATTGACCCAGGGGAAGGACAGGGCATCCACTTTCCAAGCCATGCAGTGAAGCTGCTTGGTGCAGAATTTGCTGAGCTGATGGCTGGTGTGGGAAGCAAAGAGGTCGACCTTAGGGGTGGCCCATTTCTGAGTTATTAGGGTGAAGGTTCTTCTGTTGAGCCATTTGTGTGGGTCCAGAAGATTTCTGCTTAAATGGTCTACCAGAAAGTTGAGAGAACCTGGTAGGAATTGTGCTAACAGGTGGAGTTGCATGGCAGAGGCTGTGTGCCAAATGGTCATGGCCAGCCTGCATAGATGGTAGAAGTGGGTCCCTCCCTGCTTGTTGATATACCACATTACAGTGGTGTTGTCTGTTTTGATCAGGAGATCCCCTGGGGAGAGAAGGGGCTTGAAAGCTATCAAGGTGTGTTGGACAGCCATCATCTCCTTTTGGTTGATGTACAGAGGGATTTGCTGTGGGCTCCACTGGCCCTGTATCCACCTGCCGTCCAGGTGTGCACCCCAGGCATAGTCTGATGCGTCTGTGATGTGGGTCTGGGTGGCAGGGGTTCATGAGAAAGGTAGTCCCTTGTTGTGGCAGCATGCTGTTGCCCACCAAAGAAAATCTTTCCTGAGGCAAAGAATTACAGGTATAAGAGTCTCCAGGTCTTGAGAATGTTGACACCAAAGGCTTTTTAGGTACTAGTGAGGTTTCCTCATATGCAGTCTGGCATATGGAATAAGTAGTATTGCAAGATGCCATGAACCCCAGAGCTTTCAGGATCTTCCTTGTAGATAGCTGGGGTCTGATGGCTAGTTGAGAGAAGTAGGCTGTCAGGAAATTTTGCTTTTCTGGTGTAAGGAATGCCATCTGGGATGCTGTGTCCACGCTTACTCCCAGGAATATAATCCTTTGAGTGGGCACCTGTTTGGATTTATTTTCATTGATTGTGTACCCTAGGGAGGTTAGTAGGGACTTTACAAAGGCCAGGTGCTTGAGCAGCTTTTACTGGCTGGCTGCCTGAATTAGGCAGTCGTCTAAATATGGGTAAATCTGGATATTCCTTTGTCTGCAAAAGGCAATGGCCAGAGCCAGACATTTTGTGAAAACTCGGGAGCAGTAGATAAGTCAAAGGGAAGCGCAAAGAACTGAAAGTGCTGAGATCCTGCCCTGAAAAAGAGATATTTCCTGCATGATTCCCTGATAGGAATATGGAGGTAGGCCTCTTTTAGATCTAGGGTGGCTAGCCAAGCTTCCTTGGAGAGCATGGGTAGCTGCTGTTGGAGGGTGAGCATTTTGAATTTTGGGATCACCAGGAAGGTGTTTAGAATGGATAGATCGGGGATGGGGTGCCAGCTGCCCTCTTTTCTGGGTACCAAAAAAAGTCTGGAGTAGAAACCTTGGCCTCTCTGTTCTGCAGGAACATGTTCTACTGCCCTCATAGAGAGCAGTGAAAGGACTTGCTTTTGCACCTCTGCCCACTGGTTTGGAGATAGATTTGGGAACCCTTTTGGGGTAGGAAGAATATGGAAAGAAAATATGTATCCCTGGGACACTATGTTGAGAACCCAGCGGTCATTGGTAATGGTGGCCCAGGTGCTTGTGTGAAAGGAGAGTTTTCCTCTTAGGTGTAAGAGAAGGTGGGCAGAGGGAGGGGGGAGGTGAGTTACTGTGAGTTGTTACCATAAGGGGGTGGCTTAGAACTCCCTGGTTATTAAGTGGAGGTACTCCACTGCTTAGATCTCTGCATTCCCTGTGGCTGCTGTCTGGGGGGGGCGGGGTCTGGTTCCCAGGGTCTGGGCTGGACTGGCTTAGTGGGAGCAGGAAAGAACCAGTGCTTGGTGGGACAATGCCTGCTGAACCTGGGTGGCTGGACCTGTAAGAAATCCTTAACTGTCTGCATAGATTTTGCTTTTTCTTCCATCTTCTTTAAGACCTCTTCTGCCTTAGTGCCAAATAAGTTGTCTTTTTGCAGGGGGGCATCCAACAATTTAGATATGACATGGTCTGGCAAGGACTGTTCCTTAAGCCATGCATGCCTTCTAATGACAGATCCGGTGACTGCCTTACAAGAAGCTTCTAGGGCATCAAAACCATAGTGCAAGGTGTGTTTAGTTACTTGACTTGCAGAATGCATTAACTCTTGTAACTCTTTAGATTCTGCACAAGCAGGAAAGGAAGACATTTTCTATTTGAGGAGTTCCAGAGTATGTTGCTGAAATTTTAGCCTATGGAACTGACAATTTAGTGCCCTGACAGCAAGAGTAGCTGAGGTGTATACTTTTTTATTCCATATATCTAGTGCTCGGGAATCCCTATTTGAGGGGGTGGGATTCTTAGCAGAGGTTGCTTTAATTCCTTTAGGCCCTTGAGAAATTACCTCAGCGTCAGCAGTAGAATTTTTAAAAAGAAATTTGAGAGAGTCAGGGACTCTGTAGTACCTCTCTGATTTTCTGGGTGCAGGAGGGAGGGTGTCAGGAGTCAAAATGGATTCCAGGAAAACATCTTCCACAACATCCAGGACTGGAGGGATGGCTAAAGGTCTGTGCTGTGGAAGATCTAAGAATTCCCTGAGTCTCTTTTTAGACTGAGGGTAGTCCTGACTCTCCCATTGGAAATGCTCTCTTGTATAAAGGGTTTTCCCAAAGGAAAAATCCTCTGGGCGATAGGCGGAAGGGATGGAATCCTCTGCATCAGAATCCTCATAAGTAGGGAGGGGTTGCATGTCTTCATATTGAGATGCATCAGACTCATCTGACTCTTGTTCAGACAAAACTACAGGGGACAGATCGGTTTTCCTTTTGGAGGGGGGTAGCTTGGCTTCCCCTGATAAGGTCTTCTGCCATTTTAAGCATTTGAGACTGAGCCAAGGAAGCAGGTGCCTGAAATTGGGTCGTCGGTTTCTTGGGTGTGGTTCATAACCTGGGCCTAAGAAACTTGGTAGTTTTTGAAAGAACTGTAGTTGCGAAAGAAGACGTCAGTTTGTGTCGAGAATCGGTAGTGCGAAGGACTTCCTCAGAAGCCAGTGCCTGCTCAGTGGCTCCGGACCCATCCAAGGTAGAGACGACCGCAAGATCCTTAGTTGAAGAAGAGTTTTGCGGCATACCAGACTCCGAAAGGGTCTCGGTAGTGGCCTGCGAATCCGCAAAAGCACCTCACTGAGGACCGGAGAATTGAAGACTAGCTTAACGGAAACGTCATCGGTATGTTTGGACCTGTGCGGTCTGTCCTGTCTTTATCTTTATGTTTTTTCAGAAGATCTGCTGTCGGATGGCTTACTGAAGCCATATCAGGGTTTGAGGACTTTAGGCAAAAATATCTAGCTACATTAAGGGCCCGACGAAGGACAGTTCTAGCTTTGAACAAAGCACAGAAGCGAGCAGGGGACGTCGTGGTCTGGGCCTAAACTAGTGACGCAGTAAGAATGAAAGTCTCTGGGTGGTATTTGCTTTCCACAGGCGAGACAATTGTTAACTTTTTCTGACATTGGTTAGTGCAAGAAAAAAGGATCCTCAACAGGTTACTTAGCTTTAGAAGTCTTCAGCTTCAAATCATTAGACGAAAATAGTGGCCGACGGGCACTCATGCAAACTGCTTCTGCTTTAGGCTCCACGGCAAGAAAGAGTGATGTAATGGCGTTGGCTGCCTTACTTTATACTACTGATGACATGACGTCAGTCCTGAAGCGACAGCAACAGACGCAGCAATACTACGTCTCTGGTATTCAGGCTGGCCGAGGGCTACCCTGGCAAGGATAACCCAAATGTGATGACTGCAACAGTGAAACACGAAGAACATCTGGTTATCTGTGAGAATTCAGTGAGGAAGTTGCATATTATTTAAGTTTTCTTTGTTTATTGTTGAAAAATGCTGGTTAAGTGTGTTATCAATTACTGGAAGTTGTCAAAGGGAGCCACAGTTAGAACATATGAAATGTTCAGCATGTAACAGTGCAAAAGAAGCATTTGTTAATAAGAAATACTTGATGCTGGAAGTCAAACAGTCCAAAACCAAGCCGTAAAAACTTCAAGTGTTGCTGAAGAAGTGCAGTACAATCCAGTAAAAGTGTAAAACACAGGTTTAATCCAAAAAATATAGTACAATCCAGTAAGCGTATAAGCGCTTTCATTTTAAACCCTTTAAAACTTCATCAGATACAAGTAGTAACAGTTCTAGAGTCATTTAAATAAACTTGACTGGCCATGTGATCCTTTTGAAATTTTAAAGCAACATTCCCTTATTATACCCTCAAAAAAGTATGTATTGTCATTAAATTCATGCCCTAGTATACATGCTGTTTTAATTGTTGTGCTATTAAAATTAGTTCATGTGGTTATCATGCACAATAATCTTTATAAATAAACCATTAATAGTAATAAAAATAAAAATAGCAGCAAAATGTTATTTTTATAACAATTTATCTCTCCCATGCTTTTAGTTTCAGGATGGGAGCAATACTGACATGGTCGTTTAGTCGGGTCTATGTCAATTATTTGAACAGTTAAAATGTCAAACGTTATATGGTCGAGACCATATGTTTGACATTTCAAGTGTTAGAAAGGTTGACTTTTAACAGCGCCGTATGGTGCAGAATGGGAGAATTTCCCTTTTCTACATTGAAATGCGGTCTCATAGTTGGTATATTTAGTTAAGGGCGTTGTGGGGGATGCAGGGGGGCTTGCCACCCTGCTCACACTGTTAGTGTATGTTTTTCTTTTCCTTTTTTTTTTTTAATTAGATATTCGAACTTCCAAATATCAAACATATGGTCTCGACCATATGGTATTCGACATTTTGAAATTCGAATATTTGACGCAGACCCGTTTAGTCCTGGATGCCTGGATGCTTCTAGCTGCAGTTGGCATTTTAATTCATGCTGCTCCAGTATTACTGTCCAAGGACCCCCCCCCGCTTTTCTTTCTCCACTCTTTCTAATGAGCTAAATTTAAAAGAGTGGTCAGAGTGTTCACTTAGATGCCTAAACAGTGCATTGGTGTTTTTTTTCTTTTTTAATATCGTATTACGGAGCTTTTGCTCTGTTTTTCCCACATAAAACTCATCACATCCCTGACATTTTGTGATGTAAATTATGCCTGCAGTGTCACAGTTGTATTTACCCTTTATGTTTAATTTTCATGAAACCTAACAAGGGTCGGGGTATTGTAATTATGAAGCAGGAAACATACAAGAACAACATAAATGGAATGTTACAAGCAGAAACATATGAAAGAAGTAGTAGAGCAAAATTAAACAGTGCATATTTGAGACTAACTAATCAAATCAGAGACATGTTCATAGAGAGAAGAATAGACATGGATGAATTTAAATATCTAAGTGTTACATCACCCAGAATCCCTACAATTTTTGGAGTCCCTAAAATCCACAAGTCCGTTAACCATCCACCTATGAGACCGATAGTGGATGGTAGGGGTTCCATCACTGTTCCATGCGCTCAGTACATTGACACTAAGTGTAAAAACATTTTCTAACACAAGAACATTAGGCGCCGGAAGCTGTTAATGACTGGGGGGTGGAAGGTGACAGGGGCACTTAATGAACTAAAAAGGGTAATTTTTTTATAACTATTTGCTACCCCAACAAAGGTTCACTTGGAGGACATTTTAAGCTTAGCCAATTCCCTTTTGGTGCTTGAATTAACATTTTCTGATTGGTCTTAGCTATCCCCATGGCTGATAATTGTATATTAGCCCTAGTGAGAACAACTGTGATCCTACCATAGATAATTTGAGGGGGCCATGTAAGGGATACAGCGTTTAGGAACTGCCTCTATCCATTAGTGGCATGAGGGAAAATACTGGAGTGCATTTTCTATTACCCATCCTTAGATCCAAGTTGCATTTGAATATGGATGGATGAGCTTTGCTTTATTTTTATGGATAGTCTGTTCCAGAACAGTGGTAGCCTCTGTGATATATATTCATCTCTCCACAACATTCAGTTTAGATACCTGGATTGAGTATTTCTGATGCCATTTGACTTGCTGATGTTCAGTGGATCCATCTGTATTATGTCGGAGGATGCTTTGTATGCCAGACATATCACCTCTAAGCACTCTTTAGGATACTGAGTACAGTAATATATCTTTCAGGTGGTCCATGCAAGACTTATTGTTTAAGACTTGTATCCTTTTAGTAAGGTATCTCTGAAGGTATTCCAATTGTTGCATGAGGCTGGACAGATACATGCCAAAGTGGGCATTATACAAAATGATTGACATAATGAAAGCTTTGTAAAAGGGGACAACAACATCTCTAGATCTAGTCACAATCAATTTGTTTATAAGCTGTGTAATATAGAAAGTCTTTCTTATGACTCTGGGCACATGTTGGTCAAAAGTTAGGTCACTGTACACAAAAGTTCCCAAATGCCAAACAATTGATCAGTTCTCAGAGGGCAGTCATGATTTTGACACCAGTTATTATTTGGGACAAACCTTCCTGCATGATGGTCAAGTCATTTGGGGATTCAATAACTTCTCCTAGTTTGCAGTCATCTCAAACTTAGCTGGCCAAAGTTCTTTGGTATTTCCTTTTACTTTTGAGATGTATATGCCAAACAGAAAACGTCTCGGCACCGAAACCTGGGGGACTCCATTGGTGACTGGTCTCTTCCCCTGTTTTGATCTCCTGCATCCTGTGAGCCAAGTTGGCAATGCAGCTGGTGATGCAAGTGTTTGCTCCTACATTATTCATCTTTTGTACTACACCTGAGTAGGGGATTGTGTCAAAAGGCTTGGCCAGGTCAAGGTAATGTGGTGTGAACTATTTTACCTTCATCCATTGGTTTGGTAACAAGAGTAAAGCTTAAACTTTGCCCATGATTTTCAGCCTTTTACACTTTCCTCTGGGCTGTTTTCAAACACATTTTTAGGGCCATGCATACCATGTATGCATTCCTTGATTCACCTTCCTGATTGTATTAAATTATATTCCTTGTATAATACAGCACACTTGTTAGGCTTAAGTTAGAGCACATTTTAAATGTATTGTTTAAACATTTTTCCAGTAGGCAATGAAACAAAAATGCATTAACCAATAATGACAAAACTGCCATAGTCAGAACATTTCCATCATAAAGGTCTACTTCCACACACAACTACATTTTAAATGTATTGCTTGAATATTTTTCCAGTAGGCAATGAAGCAAAATGCATGCACCAATAATGACAAAACTGCCCTATTCAGAACATTTCCATGATAACAGTCTACTTCTATACACAATATATAAATACAGAATCACAGTAGAGTGTTAGCCATAGGCATGTTGCACAGCTTCTTGAAGTTATTTTCAATTGGGTGGGCAAAACGCCAAAAACCAGAGACACATTTTAAACATTGCATGTATAATTTTGGAAAGTTGCTTGCATAAAATGTTGCGTTATCACCATGCATTTCACTGCCAAGTATTGAACCCAGAACCCTGTGCACTACAGTCAGAGCAACATACCACTAAGCTAAACCAGACGTTTCTTGAAAGACAGGAAGACAAACTTAAATGGCTATCATATCATTTAGTGAATTCAGTTCTCACTTCTCACTATAGCTCTCAACCTCTTAGCACAAAAAATACAGAACAAAGCCAATAATGGGGTAATACAGCCCCAAAATGGGGACACATTTCAAATACTGATTTTATAACCTTATTAAATTGCTAGAATAAGAGGTTTTGTTTTACCAAACCAGAAGAGGAACAGAACAACAATGTGAGGCATACATTCACAAGTGATGGTGGCTAGGGACTTTAGGCTCTTAGGATTTGAGCCTGAGTACCTCTGTCTACCAGATGTATCCTGTTGGGGGCGTTTCACACACACACACACACACACACACACACACACACACACACACACACACACACACACATACACACACACCTAGCTTACTCACTGATCCAGCAGGCAGTATTCAGAAGTAAATCCTTCCCACCACTCCACTCTGCAATTACAGTCCACAGACGCAGCTCCACTCTGAATAATCCAGTATTCAGAAGTAAATCCTTCCCGCCGCTCCACTCTGCAATTACAGTCCACAGACGCAGTATTCAGAAGTAAATCCTTCCCGCTGCTCCACTCTGCAATCACAGTCCACAGACGCAGCTCCACTCTGAATAATCCTGCTCACACACCAGCCAGACATATGCTTCTGAATAATCCTTGCTGCTTCTGTTTGCAAACAACTTTGAATAATCCGTTCCCACTTGCAAACTGGACATACGTACTGACGTCATCGTGGCAGCTTCTGAATTGCTCGCAAACTAACTGATGTCATTATGGCAGGTGGGAGGCACGGAAAATAAAACTAATTGGACAGAGTCTGCAAAACAGTGGGGAGGGATCTCCTCCCCCCTTGCTCTATTGGTCCCGGCACCCATGCCCAAGAACAACATCTGTGCAGGGACTCTTGGGATTTCCTTTCCAAAATGAACACCATTAGATTTGAAAAGGAAGATATTATGACTACTATAGATGTAAGGGATTTATATACCATCATTCCACACAATATAGCCCTAGAATGGACTAGGGATTACTTGGAAAACAAAACCCTGGACAAGACTATAGTAAATAATGTCATAAATAGTTCTCACCAATAACTACATATACTTCGAGGAAGAAATTTACAAACAAAAAGGAGTGGCCATGGGCTCCCCAGTGGGGTCCTTTTTGGCAAATGTAGTTATGTTGGAATGGGAAAAGAGGTTTGTGCATAGCAGTGTCCACACAGACAATATTAAATTCTACCTGTGCTATATGGATGACATCTTTCTTATATGGGGAAATAATAAAGCTACATTAAAAAACCTTATACAGTATATTAATGAAAGTACAGAGTTCCTTAAGTTTACAAGCCAATACAACAAAAACATGATGCCATTTTTGGATGTTATGCTTAGGAAGAATTATGGTTTGGGGGAATATGTAGCTAGTAAATACAAGAAACCAACATATTCGAATATGTTACTCCACTTCACTAGCTGCCACCCCTTTAAGCAGAAAAGGGCAGTGGCAAAGGGCCAATTGGTTAGAGCGGCCAGAATGAAAGTAGGGATGTTAACTAAAAGAGGTTACCCATCAGAATTATTAAATGAGTTAACATTAGAAGTTACATCTAAAAAAAATGGATTTTATCAACCCATTTTGACAAGGAACTTACAAAATAAGGTAACTACCAGTACTACTTGAAATCATACAAAATACCACAATGCCTTTATTACCACCTTTAAAAAAGCTAGTGGTAGTATAAAATGGATTTTGAACAAAACCTGGAAGGTGCTACAAGAACACACAAACATAATCAATGACATAGGGGTAATGCTCACTATTATTTACAGAAGAGGCAGTAACATAAAAAACATGGTTGAAGCAACAAGGAAAGTGGCAAATGCTTTCACTAACAGGACGTCAAAATATGGGAGATGCAGTTACTGTAAACACATACTTAAGGGCACTAAAATCAACCTAAAGGGAAAAAAATTAAACAAAGTGTAAATACAACTGTGACACTACCGGCATAATTTACATTGCAAAATATCAGAGATATGATGGGTTTTATGTGGGAAAAACAGAGCGAAAGCTCCGTAATGATATTTATGAACATTTATACGAAATTAAAAAAGAAAGAACCACCAATGCACTGTTTAGGTATATAAGTGTCAGTATTGCTCCCATCCTGAAACTAAAAGCATGGGAGAGATAAATTGTTATAAAATAACATTTTGCTGCTATTTTTACTTTTATTACTATTAATGGTTTATTTATAAAGATTATTGTGCATGATAACCACAAGAACTCATTTTAATAGCACAACAATTAAAACAGCATGTATATTAGGGCAAGAATTTAATGACAATGCATACTTTTTTGAGGGATGTGTATAATAGGAGAATGTTGCTGTAAAATTGTAAAAGGATCACATGACCAGTGACGTTTATTTATATGGCTCTAGAACTGTTACAACTTGTATCTGATGAAGTTTTAAAAGGTTTAAAATGAAAGCGCTTATACACTTACTGGATTGTACTGTATTTCTTGGATTAAACCTGTGTTTTACACTTTTACTGGATTGTATTGCACTTCTTGAGCAACACTTGGAAGTTTTTACGGCTTGGTTTTGGACTGTTTGACTTCCAGCAGCAAGTATTACTTAGTTTGTGATTTTAAAACATTTGTTAATACATTTCTGGAGTTGCTGTTTATATTACTACAATGTTTTTTTGCAATTTGTTTCACTGTTTTATGTTGGACAAATAAAGTCATCTTTACAAAAAAACATATAGTAATGCTACCATCCATTTGACACTGTCATCACTCTGCTAATCTTCATCTACCTGCTAAGATTTTTGAAAAAAGCAGGCGTACAATCGTTGCAGCACACAAATACTACCTCTTCTCCATCTCCCAACAGGGCTTCTGTAACAGTTTTAATACAATCAGGAGTAATTTCCCTACCACTGACACCATCTACTCCATTAGGGATCAAGGCAGATTAACAACTGGCTTTATATTTGATTGGATTTACACAGCAGGCCTCGCAGTTTGGCAGCACTGTGCTCTGCTGCATTCATTTACTATTAGAAATATGCATGGATTTGTCCTTCAGAGTCATCTGTTTGTGTGGAAATTGGTCCTTCCACCCACTATTGGTTTTGTAAATTGTGATATCTTTATGGATTCATAACCGATCTCAAAAACTTTGGGGAGTTTAATAACATCAATGTCTCATGACTACACACCAATAATTTCAAGTGCTTGAGCAGTTATTAAAACTGGGGCTACCTCAAGCAACAGTCAGAGATTTACCTCTTTTTACCTCACAGCATGACGTGCTGCTCATTTTTAAGTTGTAAGTCACAGCCGGTTCTATCATTTTTGGAAAGCTTTTATTCATGTTTTGTTTATTCTTGCAGAATTTTCCATGGGCCTCAGTTGTAACTGTTTCTGTCCCAAATGAACAACACAGTCATCAAAATAAAATAACTAAAATACACAAATAATTCAATTATTATGGCTTCTGCCTTAACCAAGCATTGACCCTCAAAAAATGCATCAGCTTGCATTTGCCAAAAAACAAAAACAGCAATGTTGTTCAGGAGTGATTTTTTTCTCCATCTAATATAATCTTCTAAGCAGAGCCAAGACCAGCAAGTGTTCAATGCATCATGCTAGTACACTACAACAGGAAGTACTACAGATGGTAATTTTTTTTCTGTAATCATGATTTTGGCAAATTATTGCGCTTTTAATATGTTTGAGGGGGCGGAGGAGACAAGTTGCCCTGCACCCCTTACCCAGCACCTAATTATATATTACCATTATGAGGTCACACAAAGGCACGGGAGAAGAAAAAAGTACAGCTGAGTAAGTATACGCCCCAGTAACCACAAATGTTTGATGAGGGTGACTGCTGAGGTAAGATTCCTTACCCTTGTGCATTTTAGCTCCAAGCAAACATCTCCATGGTAAAGCTGGTTTCCTTCCCTATAGGATGTTGACTGATGCAAAGGGAGTGCAGCCTGGGATATTTTTATTTATTTTTTTTACTGAATGGTCACCAGCAATTGTGCTCTGTCTTAACAATCCAAGTAAAAGGATTCTATCCCTAACCTGTAATGTCCTTGGGGACAGATTCCCCTTGTCGGTAAAGCTTTTGCAGTGGGGTGCCTAGAAAACTTAGAAGGCCCAAAGGCCCCCAGTAAGACAGAGAAGCAGATATGCCAAACGCCTTGCCTCCTCCAAACTCTGACTCTCTGGGGGAAAAGGGAAACTTTTATGAGTACATTGAGCGCATTTACACAACTGTATTACAGTCTTCAAAGGAGTTGCTGCTGTTGCGTACTAAAGCAGTTCTCTCCTTATGGGGAGGAGAAGATCAAAACAGAGACTGCAGCACAGCTGTGGCGAAACCTGGCCTGCTCTTCAACTGAAGGTCCATCTTAAAGTCCCTGAAGATAATGAGCACCACAGGCCATTTGGCTCTGCCTCAGGGATACCCTCAGCCAATACGCTCTTAAAAATGACTTCTGGAGATGCTGTTGCCCTGGTAGAGTGGGCTGTAACTGTCCCCCCAAGGAGCTTCATATTGCTCTCATAATGAAAGGTGACACAGTTTGCTAACAATACAGATAGTGTTTGTTTTCAGAGTCCCACCCTGCTTTCCTGGTATACAGGAGGCAAGTAATTGTACAGAATGTCTTAATTCTTTAGTCCCTGTAATTTAACCTTTAAGCCCTCTGTGAATATTAACACAATGTAAGATCTATTACCCTTTGTTTTGTGGGTTAGCATAGAAGACTAGCAGCAAGGCGAAACTGCACCAGATACCATTTTTGGCAAGAAGAAAGGGTTAGATCTAAAGCTTGCTTTGTCTCTGTGGAAGATTGCGTATGCCAGACTGCATAACAGTGCTTGATTCTTGGACATTTTCTTTTCTGAAAAAATAGCCACTAAAAAAAGTTCTATTGCTGGAATTCATTATAAGTGCCAATGAGAAGCTAGGCTCAAAGGGTGGATGATTTAACTCTTCCAAAAATAAACTTTAGGTCCCAAGGAGGAGGTGCTGGTTTTACAGGTCATTTTAGATGTAGGACCTTCACTGAGGAAATGTTCTCCTGTAGAGTAGGTTGAAGGGGAAGGGTCATCCAGGAGGCAAGCTGCAATGACAAAAAGATGTACTTTAAATCAAGTACATGAGGTTCCCTTCCCAAATATCTTCACTAGGTGCTTCTGAACATCTAGTTCTGTGGCTTTCATGGCAAGAATGCCCCTTGGCTCACACCACAGATGACCTTTAAGTCGGCCAGATATGGTTTTCTAGTGCTAGGCCTCCTTGCCTTTTGCAGGATTCACACCATGGCCTGTAAGAAACTGGCTTTGAAGGGGATTAGATAGAGACCAAACATAATTCTAAATACAAGTTCCTGAGGTTAAAATGCACCAGTGACCTTTCTTTTTGGGCCAGCAGGGTACAGTTCTGTGGAAAACACACTAGTTCCTTGCCAGTTACTTGAACTAGCAGGAAGAATCATGGCTGCCTTGACTATAAACTGGGTTACAATTATTATCCGTGCCCCATACATTCTTATTTTCTGCAACTTTGTGGGGCTTAGAGGTATTGATGAGAAGGCATAAATGTGACACCACCCCTCACCACCGGATGGAATACACATTTACTGTAATTGCTTCCTTGCATAAACACTTAAAGAAAACCTCCCAAATGTTGGTCCTTCCTTAAGGCAAACAAACCCATCTCTAGTTTCACCCTGCCTTGGGATCCGATCTCAATTTACTACTAGCTGCCTTGGACCTACACAGGTGGTCTATCAGTGTTCAGGTCTAACAGATTCTAGAATGCATAAATATGAAGGCTTAAGTGACAGGCTACACCATGTTTATCATTGCTAACCTACCAAGCTGTTAAAAGCAAGCCCTGCCTCACTTGTTTATGTGCCATATCACCAATGATGTTCTGTATTAGCTTCCAGGTTCCTGGCTGCCAGATCATCTTGAAAACCTTTAGAGATACAATTATAACCAGTATTTCCTTTAGACTGGCAAGTCTTTTGGCCAAGGAGGAGGTCCAGGTGCCTTGTACCTACAAACAATCTCTATCAAGACCCAAGGCATCTGTGGTCAAGTTTTAGGTATCCTTTGTGACTACAGATGTCATCCCTTGATTTCTTAGCACCTGCTGGGACTATAACTTGAATTCATTCTTGATGGGTGGGCTGAAAGTCAGTGTCACACAAATGAGTGTCCACATTGCTCCCACTGTTTTTTCAGGTGAGAATACAGGCTTACACTGAAGAGCTTTCAGGAACATCCAGGTTGTCACTGCTGTCCTTAGGCTAAGGTTGACAAAGACAAAACTCAACTGCAGAGCTTTGTCCTGTAGCAAAAAAAAAGGTTCCACGAGTTGATGTACAAAAATTCCCCCAAAATACTTTTGTCTTCTCTGGTGAAAGTTTTGACTTGGAGAAGCACAAAGAAATCCCCCAGGCTGGTCAGACAATGGACAGAGTTACTCCATGGACCTAGGCACTTTCCCAAGGAAAAATGCCATGAGAAAGGAAAATACATATTCCCTGGACCCTGACATGTTCAGAGCCTGCTGCTAGACATTTGGTAAACTCTCAAGATACAGTGAACAGACTAAAGCTCAATGAACAGAAATGTAAATACTTGTGTTTTGCTCTGAGCCCCAGGAACTGTCTTTGGGCTTTGTGGATAGATACATGCAAATATGTATCCCTTCCTTCTATTGTTGCTAATACAGTCTGTAGAAATAAGAAGTTATGTACCTACCATAACGTTCCATGTTAGTTGTCTTCTTCTCGCCTTCTTTCTTGCTGGATGGGTTCGGAGCCGATCCTTGGCTCCGACTCGGCCAATACTAAAGCTCGAGAGCTAATTCCACTGGCTCGAGGCTCCCCTATATCCCACAATGCTAGGCGGTAACTACTCAGATCTCGTTTGATAGCTATACCAAGCAACCCTAGTCTCCATAGAATGGAGTAGGGAAACCCACCTCAAAACAATCTGCGTAAAAGGTATCGCAGACCTCAGAAAGGATAAAAGAGGTGGAAGAACGTGTGGGAATGATGACTTCCAGAGGAAGAACACAAACTGAATTCCTGTCGGTCTGTCCAGGCTTGGGGGAAGGAGGGTGGGACGCAAGAAAGAAGGTGAGAAGAAGACAACTAACATGGAACGTTATGGTAGGTACATAACTTCTTAATGTTAAGTTGTCAATCTCGCCTTCATTCTTGCTGGATGGGACCGCGTCCCTAGCACCTTATCCCGGGTGGCCTATCGGAACAGACTCTTGAGAACAGTGGAACCAAAACTGGCACGGCTTCTGGAAACCATGTCCAATTTGTAATGTGAAATGAATGTATGAGGAGAAGCCCAGGTGGCTGCTGCACAAATGGAATCTATTGGCAGCTTATCCTGAAAAGCTACGGATGTAGCTAATGCCCTAGTTGAATGAGCTCTAGGTCTTGAGGGTAGTTTTTGATGTCTGATCTCATAGACGAAGGTAATTGTAGAGGTGAGCCATCTAGAGAGGGATACTTTAGTAACTGGAAGGCCCAATTTCCCTTCCGCATATGACAGAAACAATTGATTAGATTTCCTGAATTGTTTAGTCCTGTCTAGGTAATATCTAAGTTGGCGATGAACATCCAAAAAATGTAGCTTTTGTTCCGACCTGTTTGAATAGTTTGGGAAAAAGACGGGGAGATCAATAATTTGGTTTAGGTTTGTTTGAGAGGAAACTTTAGGCAAAAAGGATGGATTAGTACGGAGGGATACCCTATCTTTGTGAAAAACTAAGTAAGGAGGATGACTGCACAGAGCATGGAGTTCAGATACCCTTCTCGCTGAAGTTATAGCTACCAGAAAAAGTGTCTTCCAAGAAAGCAACTTCAGAGAACATGAAGCCGCCGGTTCGAAGGGGGGGGAAGGATTAAGGATGCCAGAACCAAGTTCAAATCCCATTGAGGCGGGGGGTCTTTGATTGGAGGTTTGAGAAGAAATACGCCCCTTAAAAAGGCTTTACAGAGTTTGTGAGCCATGATGCTAGACTCTGAAACACCAACATGAAAATTTGATATGGCAGCCAATTGAACTCTAATGGTAGATACAGATGATCCTAAATGAAAGAGTTCTGCTAGAAAGTCTAGAATAGACTGGATAGGTGCAGTAAAGGGATCTATGTTTTTTGATGTTGCCCAAAAAGAGAAGCGTTTCCATTTGCTACTATAAATCTTCCGGGTAGAAGATTTATGAGAGGCTATCAAGATATCTCGGACCGAGCGAGATATTGAGAGAAGCCTGGCTAAGGTTGGAATCGGAGAAACCACACTGTGAGGTTTAGAGAAGGCAGAGATTGGTGGGTTATCAGATCTGGTACTGGGTCCAGATGCCAAGGCTGCTCCAAAAGGTAACGATGAAGAAAGGGAAACCATATCTGTCGAGGCCAGTAAGGGGCAATGAGGATCATTGTCACTCTCAAGGCGATGGCTTTCTGAATTAGTTGAGATATCAGTGGAAAGGGGGGAAAGGCATATAGAAGTCCCCGGGGCCAATCGTGGACTAGAGCGTCTCTGGTGGGATGGCCTGGTAACGGGAAGAGAGTGAAGAAGTCGTGACACTTGCTGTTTTGGGGAGTAGCAAAAAGATCGCAGCAAGGCTGGCCCCATCTTAGGAACACTTCTTCTAAACTGATTTCTTTAGAGACCACTCGTGGGGCATGAGAATTGCCCTGTTCAATTTGTCTGCAATAACGTTGGATTTCCCGGGAATGTGCGTTATCAGAAAACGCTGAGAAGAGATCGCCCATTGCCAAAGTCTGAGTGCCTCTCGACATAAAGGGTATGATCTGGTTCCGCCTTGTTTGTTGATGTACCACACTACGGACATGTTGTCCATTTGAATTGCAATAGTCCCAGTGGGAAGAGAGTCGTGAAGGGCTTGCAACGCTAAAAGCACTGCTCTCATCTCTAAGACGTTTATGTGCAAGTGGCACTCGAAAGGTTGCCACGTGCCTTGGACTGTCCTGCCCTGATAATGCCCCCCCACCCGATCAGGGAGGCGTCTGTTGTCAATGTGGCGACTGGGGGGGGGGGGGTGAAGGGTCTTCCTCGGAGAAGTTGAGGTGATGTGATCCACCAAGACAGTTGACTCTTGCATGATTGAGTTATCAATATGGTATGGGACATCGGGAGCTGTTGAAAGGACCATTGACTAAACAGCATCCATTGGAGGATCCTCATGTGAAAGCGAGCTAAGGGGAGAAGGGGAATAGCTGCTGCCATGAGTCCTATCACCTTCAAAACTAGTCTGGCTTTGACTTTGTTGCATTGTAAGAGAAGGGAAACTTGGTTCCGAATGTCTGACACTCTCTGCTCTGTGAGTCTGGCTGAAAGATTGAGTGTGTCTAAGGTGGCGCCTATAAAGGTAATAGACTGACAAGGCGACAAGGCAGATTTTTTGAAATTTATCGAAATGCCTAGAGCTTGGCAAGATTGGATGGTGAAGTCCCTGGATAGAAGAAGCTGATGTCTGGTGGTGGCGGTAAGGAGCCAGTCGTCTAAATATGGAAACACCTGGAATCTTTGACGTCTCAAGTGAGCCGCGACCACTGCTATGCATTTGGTAAACACACGGGGGGCTGTAGTGAGACCAAAGGACAGGGCCCTGAACTGGTAGTGACTGGCTCCCAGCCTGAAGCGGAGATATCTCCTGGAGCGTCTGTTCATCTTGATGTGGTAGTACGCGTCCTGAAGATCTATCGAGCACATCCAATTGTCCTGACCCAAGAAGGGTAGAATGGACTGTAGCGTGACCATCCGGAATTTTGTTTTCCTGACATACTTGTTTAAGTAGCTGAGATCCAGTATGGGTCTCCAGCCCCCTGTTTTTTTTGGTACCAAAAAGAATTCGGAGTAGATTCCGGATCCTTGCTGGTCTGCTGGGACTGATTGGATAGCTCTTTTTGATAGCAGCTTTGAAATTTCTAATGCTGCTTGTTCCCTTAGACCGGGTGGAACATCTGGAAGGGATCTTTTGGGTTGGGATGGGATGTGAACAAAGGGAATTTTGTAACCCTCGGATATGATCAACTGTACCCATTTGTCTTGAGTAAGGGAAAGCCAGGCTTTTGGGTACAGGGATAACCTTCCCCCGACTGCCTCCGAAGGTGGACACCCGGGCAGCCCCTCAGGGATGCTGAAAGGGTTTGTCAGAGAACATTTCTCTGCTACCCTGGTTTTGCGGACCTCCTCTGCCTCTAGGGCGGCGTCTATTATTATTCCCCCCTCTGCCTCTAGAGGGAATCGGCCTTGTCGTCAGATGAGACTCCCTGGGATTGTTTATGAACCACATCTTTCCTCCCCTCTGACCTTTGGGATAGAGTCTAGAAGGGGTAGAAAAACGGACTCCTACGGCAGAGAGAGTCTTACCTTCTACCTCACACCTGGTCAATGTATCCTTCACCTGTGGACCAAACAAGGATGATCCATCAAAGGGAGAATTGGTGAAGGACGCCTTGAAAGGGTCCGCAAAGTTACATAGCCGCATCCAGGCATGACGTCGTAAGGCAACACCTGTGCCTGCGGCTCTACTCGCCCCATCTGCAGCATATGAGACCAGCCGCATGGAGGAGTTAACGATGGAATTCAGGGTTGCCAACTGGGAGTTCATTGTGTCTTTGAACCCCTCAGCTGTAGGATCCTTTATCAGTTCACCCATATCCTTAAGTAAATCTCTCTGGAGACGAGTGAAGTGGCATAAGTAATTCAGCGAACGCATTGAAAAGGTCGCTGATGAGAACATCCGCTTGCCGTACCTGTCCATGGTCCTAGATTCCTTATTAGGAGGATGGACAGGAACCGAAGGATCAGCTAACTCCTTCTTAGTGGCCACAGCCACCACCATGGCATCAACAGGGACACCTTTGGATAAAAAATCTTTATCTCTAGGGGCAGTAATAAATTTAGATGGTCTCCTCGGGGTGGGTTCCACTGAATCAGGAGCCGTCCAAGCCTTCCTTGCCACCACTTCCATAAGGGGGTTAAAGGGAGGGGACACCAAGGAGGTAGAAGGGCGAGAGCCAAACGCCTCAAGATACACTGACTCATCCTCCGAAGGGTTAAGGGCTGGCCAGTTCCCCCTCTGTTTCAGGATCTCAAGGATGTCAGCAAAGGAGACATCCTCAGAGGGGGATCGAGGGGAACATTCGGATTCCTCTAAGTCAGTGTCAGAGGTGATAGACTCAGGGGAGTCAATGTGCTTCCTCTTGCACTGCCTCTTCCTTGGGGGATCCCCTACCGGGTCAGGAAAGGCCTCGGAAGAGGAGGAAATTCCCAATGGGGAAACTTGAGGCGTTGGCTCTCTGCGGTCTAAGACAAGGGGGTGAGTAGAAATCACCGCAGGCACTGTAGATGGGGGGGCTGAAGGAGCCGACTGTGGGGCAGAACCTGGTTCTAGCACGCTCCGCATGACCTCAAAGGCACCCGTGTCAGGCAAGGCCAGAGGCCCCCGCTCCGAAGAGACAAGGACCTCTCCCGGCACCGACAGGGACGGCTCCGAAGCCGATGTCGGAGCCGAACTCACCAGCGCCGAAGCCCCGAGAGGGAGAGCGGGGTCGGACAAGGGTCCGATGCCACTCGCCCCCTTGGAGCCGACGAGGGAAGCTCGGCGCCGAGATCCCTCCAAGGAGGAGATCGGGGCAGACGATGGAGCCAAAAGGGAAGGTATCGGATCCGACGCACCGACAGTCATGGCTCCGACAAGCCCTGGCTCCGAACTCAAAGGAGTCGGAGGAGGAATGTATTGGGGAACGGAAATAGCCACTGACTGGTGAGTCGGGCTATGCAGCATTTGGGCCAGTGCCTCGGACTTGAGAAGTCTACTCACTACCCTTTGCAAATCGTGGTCAGATAACCCGGAAGACCGTGAGGAATGAGTTTTATGGCTCCGTTCAGAAAGAAGAGGGGATCCTGGCGCCGAATGCACGGAGCCGATAGAGGGGGATCTGGACCTCTTCCTAGACTGTGGCTCCGATAAGAGTATCGGAGCCAACGGAGTTTTATCAGCCTCGGCTCCAGCCGGAGCCGAGGTAACAGTATGAGGCTTGGAAACATCGGCTCCGGCCGGAGCCGATGTCAAAGCCGACTTAATCTTTCCAGCAGTCGACTCTAAAACCGGAGCTGACTGTTTGGAAGTTTTAGAAGGCTTCCCCGACACAGACTGAGTTGGGGGGCCTTCCGGCTTTAATAAGCCCCGCAAGATTAATTTGTTCTTGCGTTCCTGAAGGACTCTAGGGCTAAAACCATGACAAACAGCACAAGAGTCCTGCAGGTGCAAAGGTCCCAGGCAATACACACAAGAAGTGTGACCGTCTGTCAGAGACATTTTCTGACAGCACGAGTCACACTTCTTGAAGCCTGAGACCTTAGAGTCTTTTGACATCGTAAAAGAAGTGCCTGACAACAACACAAACACACTACAGACACACCCTCTACTGAAAAAATTATTAAAATTATTAAATTATTAAGGCTAACAAGCCACAAATATACACACACACACAAGCCCTTAACTAAAAAACAACTAATTTAGTCACACTAAAGGACTGGGGGAAGGGAGGGGCCGAAGGCCTATAAGATAAGGGAAGAAAGGAAGGGAATATAGACCCGAAAAAACAGGGGTCGATTTATCTAACTATTTAATTAAACTAAAAGGTTATGGTATAAGACAAAAAGGGGTTAAGAAATACCTAATATAGTAAAAACTCTAACTCACCTGCCTGAGCCAGTAGAAAAGCACCTCGTCAGCTATAGCGGCAAACGAGATCTGGGTAGTTACCACCTAGCATTGTGGGATATAGGGGAGCCTCGAGCCGGTGGAATTAGCTCTCGAGCTTTAGTATTGGCCGAGTCGGAGCCGAGGATCAGCTCCGAACCCATCCAGCAAGAATGAAGGCGAGATTGACAACTTAACATTAACAGTTATAGCAATTCCTGAACAGTTAGGATCTTTACTTTGTTTACTTTTAAGAATTTTCCAACCTTGACAATTCTAGAATAGGTTTGCAAGGACCACCTTTCTTTGGGACTAGGAATAGCCTGGAATAAAATATGTTTCCCTGTCCCTGAAGCGGTGTGTGTGCTCACTGGTCCCAAAAAGAAACAGACGAGCCACTATCAGCTGAACTAGTTTCTCCTGCTCTGAAGAGATGGAATGCATTCTCAAAAATGGATCAAAGACTTTTATCTCTGTATTACATATTGTTATGAAGAACCAGTTTTGCTTTGGAGTCATGAAGCTGCCTGCCCACCAGAATTCCATATCCGTTTTCTAAGAAAAGCACAGCAGATATGGCAGCTGAAGGTATCGTCAAAAACAGGATGATGTTGGTTGTCTGAGGGGCAAACATTAGCTGTCTAAAATACATAAATAAATCAGAAGCAATAGATCAACATTTAATACAGAATAAAAGATGTCTACTCTTATCAGACTAAAACAACAATATCAGGACAGGTATGATCTGCTTTGCAAACTCATGTTTTTTTTTAATTATTTAAATTATCTATTATAAACACACATGCACACATTAACATTGTTATAAACAGGCATATCAACAGATTATAAATATTATGTGCAATAAAACAATGATAACTTAAGTGCAGTCTGGACTCTGTTGCATCATTTGCCTTTGTATACTGCATGTATGAAAAATAATTGCATCCCTTAATTTTGCTCTAATTAAAAATGTTTCACTGGTTAACATTGCAAGTAAACAAAAGTAAATTGCTGGCATATCAATAACAATCAAAGTGCACTTAAAACAACTAACAGAAATGTTTCTAAATATAATATACATAAACATCATGTCAGTAAGTTACTACTGCCTGTATGAAAAATCCCTCAAATCTAAATTAGGCCTTTAAGTAACATTCTGTAAATGTTATGAGCTGATATTTTAGCTGAATTCTACAGCATCTAGATTATAGCAATAACCCACGCCTGGGTGTGGGTAATGCGGGATTTACCCACGGTTGGCGACCAAACAAAGACAACCGTGGGTAAATCCCGCATTACCCACACCCAGAAGTGGGTTATTGCTATTATACTATGACATTATTTAAGAAAAGAAAGAATTACTTTTCTTAAATAATGGCATTGTATAATGCCTCTTTGCTGCCCTTCCGCAGCTGTCTGGTATCCGCGGCAGTTCTGATGTAATGCGCATGCCTACGCAGTACATCAGACTGTGGCCAAAAGCAACGGAGAAAGCAAGATCTCCATTGCTTTCTAGTGTTTCGCTATGTTAAATGGGTTTAACATAGCGAGACAGCTTTAAAATAAGCAACGGAGATGTCAGTTGCTTATTTTAAACCTGTCTCGCTATGTTAAACCCATTTAACATAGCGAAACAGTAAAAAGCAACGGAGATCTTGCTTTCTCCGTTTTTTAAACCTGTCTCGCTATGTTAAATGGGTTTAACATAGCGAGACAGCTTTAAAATAAGCAACGGAGATCTCCGTTGCTTTTTTTAAACCTGTGTCGCTATGTTAAACTCTTTTAACATAGCGAGACAGTGTTTTAAAAGAGACTTATACTAATGGAAAAAGTCCGGGTGACCGGACCTTTTTCCATTAGTATAAGTCGATTTACAACGTGGACGCTGGCCAATCAGCGTGCACGTTTTGGAATATTAATGGGGGGTCATGGTATAATAGAATATAAAGCCTGGTGCTTACTACCCCAGCTGAAAAATCATTGGTCACTGCAGCTGAGAGCTGTAATGCAACACTCTCTTAAAGACAAAAATAACTTTGTATATACAGTTATAGTGTGCTTGTGAGCAGTGTAGTGTGACAAGAGCACACGGTCTACACATTTCTCTGGACTGCACCATGCTAAGCATAAATTTCCCTTATGATGTGTAGGAATTCACTACTGATCATAGTGTAATCCAGAGATTTGTGGGCGGCTTTCTCTATTAAGTCATACCTCTCAACTTTCCCGATTTTTACAGACAGTCCCGATTTCTGCCAGATATTTTTGGTCTGTGCCTCATAAAAGTTGTGGCTTTGTGGCAAATCTCTAAGGACTGAATTCACTAAATAATGGCATATATTTGAGTTTCACACTTCATATCCTTCAGAAAATTCCTGCTAACACAATTCCTGTTGTTCTAGCAACTTTCTAAGTTTATAAGAGCAATATTTAAAATCTGTCTCTATTTTTGGGACTTTGTCCCCTCAATATTTTAGACTTTGTCCAGATTTCTTGTGCCAAGAAGTTGAGGGGTATGCCATCAATCATCCAGTTATACAAAGTAAACTTAAATTAATATGAAATATCTCAGCTGTGGCTCATGGGCTGCACTTGATTCCACTTTAAAACTTACTGCCACTGCTGATTTACTGGCTCATGTACAATTTGCCTCCCTCTCAGTCATTCGCATACCTCAAAATGTCCCCAATTTTGCCTCATATTTTTGCCCTTTCCCTAGTACAATTTTTGCTTTTCTGGTATACCAATGAGGATTACAGAGACTCAATACTGCCAGATATTAGAGATTCATACTTCTTACTGTTCAAAAAATGCATGTTGATGTTAAACCTGCTGTACTATTCTATTGTTTTAAGTGAATTACAGTATGTAACATTTGTCATCAATTTTGGGCACCCCCCTCCCCCCCCCCCACCTTTACTATTTGGCTTTGCCCAGATTTGTAGAGCAAAGAAGTTGAGAAGTATCAACTAAAAAAGTTTAGATAGGAAAAAAAAAATAAACAGTATTTCATGGCTTGTGTTAGACATAGTACTACTTACATTGTGGCATCTGGCATTGGCAGTCTAAAAGAATATTCAAGATGGAAACTGCTACACCTCTGCCTCAGAAAAGAGAACGTTGTTAACATTTTGAGTGCCAATGGACTCTAGCAGTTATAAGTCCTCTTGTTAATTTAAGGATTCATTATGTTTACAAGTTATCAGGAAACTCAACACTCTCCACTCCACACAGCAAGACAAAAACTCCTGGCTTTTCTTTTTTTTTTTTTAAATTTCATAAAAAAAAATCCTCAGCACATGCACCTCTTGCTGCTTGCAGCTGAAGCTGACTAATGCCTGGTGTTGTGTCAGCGAGCTAAAATGCAGCAGGTCATGCTGGGTCACACTGTGAAAAAACGTGTCATTTAAAATAGCCACTCAAAATTTTGTGACATCCTCTTACTTAGGACAAAATTTGGTATTTTCCAAGAAATTTGAGAGGTATGCCCATGGAAGCCACTGTAGGATCTGCTGAAGGATTCTTGTACAAATCCATACAGGATTCCACAATAGTGTACAATCTGTTTCTTTTTTTTTTTTTTTTCCTTGAGGGATGGAGAATGACTCAGAGGCTTGCTCAAATGCTTGAAAAAAACAAGGCCATTGCAGTAGGTCTATATTCATGAATCCCTAGTAGCTCTGAGCATCTATGAAACTCGCATACCTCCTTAGAGCTCCACTTATAATGCTTCCTTATTAATTTTGCACTGAAGATGTCTTCCTGAAGGAAGCCAAAGCCTCAATGGAAAAGGAGAGCTCTACAGAATAATGTTGACTCTTCTTTATCCAGTTCAGAGTGTAAGCATTCAGGAGATGAAGACTATTTTTTTCATTTTTGTGAAGCAGCAGTCTGCAGTTTTGGAATTTGAGCTACTTGTGTACTGACCTTTGCAAAACAGCAACTTATTCCTTAAATCCGTGGCAGTAAGAGTAGCAGAGGGCAGGGCAGATGTCCATGAATCCTAGAAATAGCAACATCTAAGTAGGGGTGGAGGTTCAATGGGGATTCTCCACCATGTAAGACACTGCTGCCAACTTTCTTTTTTGTTGGAGCTAGCATGCTTGGTCCTACACAGCTATGACTTTTTTGTATTGAACTGAACATTTTTGAAGCAACAGTTCACTTTTTTGCCATGACCTTACAGAAGAAACTTACCAAAGTCTGGCAAAGTTTTTTTACTAGACTTAACTCTTATGCTTATCACTGAAAAGTGTACATTATACTATATGGATGGGGACCCTAGGCAGACTCTAATACCACCAACTATGTGCAGCCCACAGATACCAAGAAAATGACTTCCGCAAGCATCAAACACAGTTTATATCCAGACATATGCCAATTAGACCACCCCTGCCTTACACTAAACAATTTATTCTAGACACTTCAACTAACTTTAAAGATGACAGAGCCTTCATAGCATCTCTGCCCAATTGTGATTACCCCTACCACCTGGATCAAATGTAGCCAATCTCCAAATCTTTCTGCAAGGATTATTCAAAAATTAAACACATCTGTGTATGCTATGAAGTAGTCAATATAAACATCTCAACTTGCTCATTCCTATACTACCTCTAGACGTCCTATTAATCTTAGCAACTTTCTTCCCATTAACCACTAGGCTCTGTGGAACAGGGGATTTGACTAGCACCTCCAGGTTGGAGGAGTCAAGCAGTGAAGAGAGGAAGGAAGGGCAGCGACAGGAGTTAGATGCATTTGGGGACACCATGGGCCAAGTGATCTCCCTTGTGGAGACCCGTAACAGCACTGCTGAGTGGGGAGAGGCAGGACTGTTTGAAAGAAATGCCCCCTTGCAGAAGTGAGAGGACATCCTTCACATGCAATCCACTGAACACCTCTACCCTGTGCCTAGCCAGATGTGCAATACTTACAGCAGGGAAGAAAACGGAAAAACTGTGAACTGCTTCAGACGATATCTAGATGATGGACCCTCCCAGTCAACGCTCATCCTTATGATGGGAAATGAAAGGTTCAAATGGCTGGGAGGAGATTGATGGTCAACAGACATCAGGGGCAAAATAATATTAAAAATAAAAAAAGCTTTCTCCTCATCAACCAATAACCTTCTCCAAGAAGCTCAGCAAGCACCTCTCCTGCATTGCAAAATGTGTGCTCCAAAACTCCTAAGCAACAATGATCTAACCTTTGTCTAGGAAAAATTTAAATGTGTTTAATGCAGCTGCAAAAACCATACATGCCGCTGCTCATCTTTGTCGCTACTCTAATAAACAAAAATAAATAAATAAAAATAAATACAACTGAAGTCTTAATACAGAATTTCTGTAGTGTACCAACTAGTAAAAGAAAAAATCATGCTTTCTTCTTTGCATACTCAGATTTAAGCCTGGTTAACACTTGTAACAAACTCATTTAACTTAAATCACATAGAATTTGTTATTCCTGAGCCAGACAGATCTAAAAATCCTCAGGTTAAATCATTCAAACAAATGCAAAAATACAACTGTTTATGCAGACAGTTAAACGGTTGGCTCTTCGAGCTTTCAGTAGGAATATGTACTCAGTATTTACAAACTTAAAAATGATTCTCCGCGATGGAATGGCAGTAGCATTGTTACCTCACAGCAAGAGGTTCTCCTGTTCGATTCTCGGCGTGGCTTGGGAGTGCCTTCTGTGTGGAGTTTGCATGTCCTCCCCGCGGTTGGGTAGCGTTCGAAAGACATGTGTGCGTAAATGGGCGTGCCTTCGTTGAAGGTTGGGCTTCGAGCTGGCACCTCGGTGTTTCGTAAAAATCTACTGCCAATCATTAGCGGACCTAAGTTCCGCTGTGGCGACCCCTTACCGGGAAAAAGCCAAAAGACAAACAACATTTACAAACTTAAAAATCTGCTTTGTAAGAAAAAATGGCTAACTTTTATCAACACCATTTTGCACATCACCAGAAAAATAAAGTCCTCATTTAAGGTACAATGAATTCAGACAACTTACATATCACTTGTCGGAGTGGGTTTTGATGAAGGATCTGGTAGGTTCGCTTCCATAATTTCATTAAAACTATTATTTCCTACATTCTTGGCCAGCTGAAATAAATTTGAAAAACTTTATTTCACAAAGAGTAAACATCTGATAATTAGGCTGACTGACTACTAGAGACACTAATATATATAAAATAAATGTTTACTTAAAAATGCTTTATTTCAAACCTAGATTCCTTTGATATACCAGCAGATGTTAATAAAATTATTTTTATATATGATTTTCGTTTTGTATTTTACTTATTTTTTCAGGTTAAAGTACACTATCACAAAGGCTCTTTTCAACCATAGCCTAGTTAAAATGAATAAAAGGGCAGAACCACCACAAGACACAGCTGAACAGAATACAAAGGAAAGAGAACAGGATACAAAACAATGACACAAACGGCAAACATATAAAATTAAATTTAGTATATTTGTCAGGCTTCTTTCTTTGATAGTGTGCTCAGCAATAAGTGTAAGAAGCTTCTGCAGCTGGAAATCTAGTGTTAGTAACCACATCTCATGTAACATTTTGGCGTCTATGAACACAGCCTGACAACTTCCCGGCTCATAAAACTGCAGCTACTTCCAGGTTGGTGATCATTATTAGGCTGCTGCTTAAGTCACTTTATCTGATACAATACAGCTAAGTAAGACAGAACAGGGTTTCTGGAACCATTCATAAGAAGAAACTGTGAGAATACATGCGGACCCCCTTCCAAAGACACTAAAATTCATAGCCCACTCATCCGTAGTACCAGTCAACTGGTTCATCAGTGGGTCCCTTACTGAAGACAAAGCATCTTCCTGCAGAAGGTGTCAGTTATTACACCACTTCAAAACCAAAGCTCCAAAACAAAGATGGACAACTGAAGACCGATTTCTCTGCTCACAAATTAAACCAAAGTAATGGAAAAATTGTCCACACAGACAGGTTGCATCTTACTTTAACTACAAGACATCCTTTCCGAGAGCCACCTTTGATACAGAAAAAGTCACAACCTCAGCAATATACTAATTGAGTTTTCTGATTATACCCTAACAAATCATGTATGAGGAAGAAGCATCCATGCCAACGAATGTCTTAACTACTTTACGGAAACTATACTCCATATTTTTACTTTCATATAATTCATACCACCAGCCCCCAGGGTCATTTATCCATGTGCAGAGCAGCATGCATTCTGTCAGATTTTTCCTGCCAGCATTCATTCACTAATACTATTTATTACCATACCTTACAACTCTTAGAATATGAACCTGAGGATTTGGGGTGGGGGTTGCCAGGTATAGTTCAGGTTTACAAGGTTTATGTCCAAAATTTCAAGATCACTCAACTCCCAGTCTCCTGCTCCATGACTTTCACTTATTTTCTGTTAGCATCACTTATTTTAGTCCTACAATTACTAGCACCTACCAAAACTTCTATGCTCATACAAAAAGGAAATACCTACTTATTTTACCTGTGTGATTTTTTTTTATGCTTTTTGCCTCAGCATTTGCTGACCATAAAGTCTCCCTCAACCAGACTAGCTCAAGAATATAATTCTCTTAATATGATACTTGACAGTTTTCATTCAGAGTTTTTGAGTTTTCAGCTGAAATGGAATCTTCAAAATTATTTGAAATGTCAGGACCCACTACAGTAAGTCCCACAATACGGAGACTGAATGGTGAAAGATCAGGCTTACATATACAATGTCTAGGTGCTATTTCTTGGAATATTACCTTTTTTTCTGAGTTATGGCAATCTTGGAGTTGGTATATATAAGTTTGGAGGGGTGCAGGGAGCTTACTTTGCCTGCAAAAAGAAATTCAAAGGAAAAGAACAATTTTTGAGATTCACTCTTCTGTGTTTTCTGTCTTTTTTCGGCTTGTTGACACACAACATTTTCAGTGCCGACATTTCAATTGGGGGCCTACTGAAAAATACTGTGCATCTCTGACTGTGCAGGTTTCTACAGTTTTGAGGACTGATCAATCACAAAAATGGTCCGTGTTTCTGGTCCACTGCTCCTGCAATGCTCAGTATCAAGGTGTAGAATGTAAACACTAGACCAGCAGGCTGAACTTTCTGCCTGTTTGAATCTAATCATTCTTCAGTCCTGTAGCTAAACAGAAGTTGTAAATAACAGCAGGGGTTCCTTCACTACCCTGCCATACTTCCTCCACTCTCTCCAAAACTCTATTCATTTTAACCTTGTCCATCTTAGACACAAACTTAAAAGGGATTCACTCATGGTCAGTTCATTCAGCAAGTTTCCAGGCATGGTTATTACTTAATGTTTAGCGGACAGTCTCCACTTTCCCTCAAAAATTATTATTTTTAAGCTGAGTACAAATTAGAAGTACTAACTGATGTCCTGTAAATAAATAAGACTGTGTTTCGGAATATTAAGATGTAAGTGGGTGTTTTAACAGATAACATTTTAGACCACAGGTCTTAACCTGCTACTTTTAGAATCACAGAAAAAGGCGCAGCAAGCTCTACTGACCAAGAAGGATAAAGCTCTAACTGAGATCCAGGTGACCTGAGATCAGACAGATGCTTAGGCCTGTGCTTGAACTGGCATGGGGAAGGGAAGGAAAATGCTTTGTCTGCTTTCTGTGAGGGGGGCAATGGACATAACAGGAGGCAAGAACACTGTTGTGGTGTGAGACAGGAGATTCACAGACACTGGAATATTCCAAGCCAAGTTGTGGGTGGGAGGTCAGGGGATATATCTCTGCAATGCTAGGGCAATCACCTCATATACTCCACTGCATGTCTTATACATTGTGCACTCTACAAGCCAGTACTTCAAGGGGAGTTAGGGTTTAAAGGAAAAGCCTCACTTCTCTTTGAGGATGGCAGCACCACTCCCAGAATAATCGTCTCTCAGTCCCAATGAACGAATGGATAGCAAGCCTCTCGCACATGGTGAATGAAGAGGCTAAAAGGGTATCAAGGAAAGGCTTTATAGTCAAAGGAGGACTGGCACAAAAGAAAAAGGAAATCAGAAACAAAGACAATGGTCATAAATGAGGAATGCTTTTTAATATCACTACTGTTCAGCAATAATGTTAATAAAATAATACAAATTGCGTTAAAATGCACTTTCAGAAGAATAAATCGTCTTTAACTAATGTGTGGCACTATCTGCTTAGTGTAACTATCACTGTTCTTTTACAAAGTCAGACATTTTTGGAGGAAAGAGACAAGAATTAGAGCCAAAATTGACATCCCTGAAGATTTAAGTTAAGAGATGCTTTAAACTGTCAACCAACCGAACACCAAGATATTTAAGATCCACTACCTCACATCACTACATACATATTGATAGATAATATTTTACTATAATCATCTTACCTACCTATTTTGCTATATACCGCTCAACCTTTGTATGCAACATTATTCATAAATTTTACATGCCTGTGTGTGACCTGTTCAATGCAAAGTACAAGTAATACCTGGAATGTGCTATGCTATTTTTCTTGTGCCAAGGTAGTAGTTGAAAAACATCTGTGCTGGAGTCAGTTTATCCAGCTATCAGATAAAAAATAAATGCATTATAGCTTTGCACTGTTAATCCCATACAGTGTCTTACAGTATTGTCTTGCTTCATAACTTTGTTGATTTTTTTTTTTTTCAATGAAAGTGACTAGTTTGTAAATAAACTGAGATGCTTTGCTGATTTTCTTCTATATTACCGTATACTACACTAACTGATAGTACTAAGGTTCTGCATTCTTTATTGATGATCTACATTGGCTCTGTCCAGTAAAAGGGCTACAGGCTCAGTAGATGACTGGGTCAGCAAATTAATCACTGACTACTGCAGACTACCACAGATTTCTTAATTGTAGCTCTAGCAATGAGGACTTAAAGAACTACACTCAAAAATGAAAAATACCTGGCTTTGTGGCTTACATGCCCAAACTAAGTCACTGATAACCCAACGCATTAGAAGTTTGGGCACTGGAGAAACCAGACATGAAAGAGTGACAGTGAGTACCTGATGCCAGCTTGCCCATCCTTAATTCTTTCCTCCAACCCTTCATATACCCTCCTTATTAGAGTAACCCTATTTTCTATCAGGGAATATAAATATTACCATTGCCCTACTCTTAAAATCCCAGCTGACTCTATTGAATGCTATCTTTGCATCATGACCCACCATAAACAGCGGCTTCAATGTGGTCATCATCGGTCTATTAATGTTGTCAACTGTTTTTTTTCCCTTCCACATAACCACAGTGATCTATACCTTCTATCAGGTTTAGTAACATCTTTGCCTTTATCTTAGCTAATATACACATAAACACTTTGTAATCATGGTTTAAAATTGAAATGGATTTACATTAAGCTGGATGTGGAGGTCTTTATCCTCTTTGGGTAATACAGCTACTACAGATTTCTTCAATTTTTTCTGGTACTCCCCCCACCTTTAAAATGTTAAGAAAACCCTTCTAGATCTTTATTGTACTGACCCCTCCAACATTCAAATTTCCCCAGGAATGCCATCTGTTCCTGGAGACTTCCACTTTGGCCAAATATGCATCACTGATATTATTTCATCTCCCTTCCAGTCTCAGCTATTATTTGTTGAGCCTCATCTTCCTGTAACACTGGCACAAAATACGTTTTCCATAAATATTTCCAACTGTGCCTTTTCTTAGTTTCTCCATTCCTCTGCTTTATACAAATGTTCATAAGATTTCTGAAATATGTCTAATACCAGTATAGGATCAGTGGTTATTTTTCCTGCCAAAGGCTCCCTAAGTGTGGCTTAAACTCTTTTGAATGTCTGCTGCCTAAGACATGCTAAACGTTCTTGCACTCTAGAGCTATTAAAAATATTTGTATGTAAAACAGCAATGTTTCTAAACATATGAATATTTTATTTATTTACTGGCATTTGTTTACTGGGAAGGTCCAAATGGGTGTATTTACCATTTTCAGAGGAGTCCGGGGAGAAAAGCTCACCAGAATTAAAAGTGACTAAACAATGTAACAAAAAGTAAAATTACAATTTAACAGAATATTGTTCAAATACTTCTTTGTTTTCCCTTCAGCACTCTGTAGCTGATCCTCTTCTTGTACTGTGAGATCTCCTTCTTCTGTAATACTTTAAACTTCATCAAATAAGTACTATCACTTGTTTACCATGTCCTTCTCCCTTGTTTCAACTTTAAACACATGGTACATTTTACCTCACTCCTCAGTTATCCCTTCTGAAGTAATTTCCAGTTTCTATAATAAATCTTGAATCATATCGAGAACCCACTTTTAAATTCCTCCTGTTTTAACAAACAGTAGGAAAGCATCAATGTCTCATTTTTACATTATTATCCTGCCATCTTTATCTTTGTTTTTACTGGTGCATAAGCTTATAAAATTATTGGATGGGTCTCAAAGTTGGCCACATGTACAATAACTGAGCAGATGTTTAGGCAAACAAATACAGTACTTCAGAGAAGACAGCAACTGGGCTTATAATCTGAACTGGCTCTGAGGATGCACTTGCTTAGTTATGCAGCCAGTGCATATCATCATCACATGGACTGGTACAGATGCAAGGACATCTTCAAACAAGGTATCAAATAAAAAAACTGCAAAACTATGTCAAGTACAGAAAATGAGCACAAGCAATGACCCCACTGACTATGATCCTCAATGCTGAGGATCAACTAAAGTGAAAGAAAAGCAGTTTCTGATGAAATGTGGGTAAACCTGTCCTTTAATGGCTCACCAATTACCAAACTGGCAATGCTACTTAAAGACTGGTTCTCAGCTTGCATTTCAATATCATGGTTTCTGGCTTTGAACTTAGACCTAAACAATATCTTTGTGTCACAAACTCACTAGTTTACTTAAAAAATAAAAAAGTGCTACCAAGACTTAGGCAAAAGAAAATCAATTCATCATACAACATGCATTTACACAGTCGATTATTCCTCAAGTGCATCATCCTAGCATACAAAGCCAAAGCTATGAAAGCACCATGTTCAATTACAATAACGTCTACAAAGCTATTCTAATTGAAACAATGATTGATATAATGAACATAATGTAAATCTGGATCAGGACTCCTTTACCAAAGGAAGAATATGAAAACATGACACAATGCAATAGTCTTCTATGACATCATGGGGAATTTTCCTGTTTTCTGGTCCTATCCCAATCACCAGTGGTTGATGTGTGCACTCCTCGATGAAAGGTCTGCTATGCCTTCCTCAGTGCATATATGTAGTTTCCATACAAAGGTGCCAATGACTACTACCTGAATGTAGCTTAGCAGTGCCAAGCACACATCCCCAGCCAAGTGCTGAATGCAGTGCATTTCTTTCTCAAGCAGCTGCCAGCACCGTAACACCAGACTTCTTTCTCCTCGAGGATGGGTGACCCTTTGTCTTACTCATTTTTACCACCCCTCACCAGTTTCTCCAATGCCCAGATTGCTAGTCGATCACAGATGAACCTGGTCACAGTTAGTGCTTTATTGATGTGTACTAAGGAGTCAATTTTTGATTCAGAATTCTTAGCCATTTCAGACAAAAGTGCTTTCTTAGGGATTGAGTCTACTTATGAAGCATCTCTGAATTTTCTTTATCCTTTTTATGCCTTTACCTCTGCAAAAATTCCATACTAACATGTATAACCAAGTACGTTATGCAACATGAATTTAAAGACTGCCATTAATAACCGTACATCTCAAGATATTATGAATCTCAATATACACTAAAAGAGTCTAGCTGCCCTACCATATATAGTTTGTATAAGTTCTTTAACATTTTGTTTTTCCACTTTAATATCAAGGGTATTTGCAGTGGTCTTCACAGTCCAGTTTTTCTTCTCCAAAATAGCAATCTGTCATTTTTTTATATTCTGGGGTGCCCACTAAAATTCTGAGAAGTATAATGTGATTCTTTGAGTAGTGAAACTAAAAGTGTAAAGCTGGGTGGAGTGTGCCCACAGTCCGGTATATCACAGAATGAACCTTACAACAATGACCATCACTTTGAGATAGCAAACATAAGTATCTAGGGTGAAAAGGGTGTACTGACCTCTTGAAAAAAAAACTTTTAAGTTAGAATAGGACGTTTTGGAATGCAATGCTTCAAACATTAACACTGTACTACTACCACAAAAAAATAAACAAACACTTTTAAGGTTTCACAGCAAGCTTTGGGATTCACTGTTTCTTGCTTGAATTCATTTTTCACTTTTCAAACATGCAAGATCAAGTTTCATGCAATATCCAGAAACACAAAGCAATTATAGCCTTTATTAGCCTTGTGGCGCAGAAGGATTCTCATTGAGAAAACCGCAATGAAAAGTACAGTTGTATAAGAACTTACTACTAGATGTGCTAGTGAGCACTGTTGCAATATTCGTAGCATATGGGTTTTTGTCCTCTGATGTCAGGCTGGGGAAACAAAGCTTTACCTTCCCGAAGGTGTATTCTTGACGTGTGACTTCAGCTCGTATGTGTTGGGATATATAGGTGGACATACACACAAGATACTCAGACTATCTCCAAGCCAGCAGCATGAAGATCACTGAGAAAGGAGACTGGTCAGCTAGGAGGGGCAAAGCTGGAACAAGTAAGTGAACTCCCCCCAGAACAGGAATTAGGTGATTACTCTTTCCTTCAGTTGTGAGCTACAGTATGCTGGAGCCAAGGGAACGAGAGAGGGGAGGAACACTGCAACAGTGACAGAGAGAATGAACTACCCAGGAGCCCAGATAGGAAAGACTTAAAGGCAGGCTTGGACCTGGAGAAATCATCAGTTTTGTAATGTTTGGTGAAGGTGTGCACAGAGGACCAGGTGGCAGCTTCCACGATGGATTTGGCATCAACACCCTTGTGGAAAGCACCAGAAGAGGCCACTGCCCAAGTAGAACGTGCTTTTGGGAAGGAAGGCAAAGTTTTTCCATAATGTGTATAGCAGAAACAGATGGATTATGATACCACAATGCAACAGTTTGCTTTGACTTCAGCTGGCCCAGTTTGGAATGCATAAAGAATGCAAAGATTGGAAAGTATTTTTTTCAGAAGCTGTGTTTCAAGGAACATGTTAAGAGAGGAAAGTCTTGACTTAAGGGTTTTTGGAATGAATGACAATTACTGGCTGATACAGCAAATTTTGTAGTCATGTCCCAGGCCTAAACAAAAAAGGCACTTAGTGTGCAAGTCCTTGTATGCAATCTCCCTACTGTTCTCGCTATTACCCCTCCTAGCTGATATCTAACTAAAGTATTAAAAACACAGACCAAAATATAAAAAAAGAAGGTTTCCCAATGGGGCATGTATCTGAAAACTAAACAAGTGAAGCAACAGTACCAATGACCTAATATACAACAGTCTGACAGATGCTTGACCTGTGTTCAGGTT
The DNA here is from genome assembly GCF_019279795.1 of Protopterus annectens. Lineage (NCBI taxonomy): Eukaryota > Metazoa > Chordata > Ceratodontiformes > Protopteridae > Protopterus > Protopterus annectens. The sequence continues at coordinate 665,568,859 of NC_056732.1, forward strand.
GGTGGTGAGACAGTTTGAAAAAGTTATGCATACGTCCACCTATATACCCTAATACATAAGAGCCAAAGTCACACGAAAACCCATATATTAAGCAACAGTGTTCTCAGTCAGGACATCTGGCTTTCTAGGAATCAAAGAAACATAATTGGGCTGGGCTATTAAATCTACAAGAATCATCAAGCTTAAATGTATAATCCCATCCTTTTTAATAATACAAAATGCAGGAAGCCAAACGCCTTCTTTTATCAACTATGTCTGCTTTCTGTTTTTAACAATCAAACATAAGGAAATAAAGAATAATTCAAGGGGATGAGAAACCCATAAAACTGCAACTAAAATGTGTCAAAAAAAAAAAAATTATCCTTGTTTCCCATCTTTTCTGACCTAGAGTAGTCCAAATACAGGCTTTGCTGTATTCTGGACTTTTGGAAAGTTCCTGTGTTGTCCATTTCCTTTCTTGGATAAAGGGAGGCTTCTTTGTTCACCAGTGGTAGTGGGGAGCTTACAGCAGCCTATCTATCCCTGGAGGAGTGTTCCCAGCACAAGAATCTGGTAGTCTATTGGCCGTTTTGGGCCAATTTCTAGCTCTTTCAAGTCCCCCTGTATGAAACCCACTTTGGCGTGGTTTGTGCGCATGTTACTACTCAGCCAAGCCCCTCGTGGTCCTGCAGAGTGGTGCTAGCAGCAGAGAGGCTAAAAGAGCGACTGCTAACCTGATAAAAGTGTTTTTTTCCTGCTACTACCTGGGTGGCTGTCCGATCTAGCTAAACTGCAAGTATTCTGCTTCTTGAACTGTTTTAAACTGTTTAAAGTTGTTTTTGCACCTGCACTTTTAAAGTTTGCCCTGTTTGTTGCATTTACCTGTTGAGGCTACACACTCAAGGGCACTAGCCTGTGTTACATATTTATTGCACTTTCCTGCTGTTTGTTGCAAAAAAAGAAACAAAAAAATTATCCTTGTTTCCCATCTTTCCTGACCTAGAGTAGTCCAAATACAGGCTTTGCTGTATTCTGGACTTTTGGAAAGTTCCTGTGTTGCCCATTTCCTTTCTTGGATAAAGGGAGGCTTCTTTGTTCACCAGTGGCAGTGGGGAGCTTGGAACAGCCTATCTATCCCTGGAGGAGTGTTCCCAGCATAAGAATCTGGTAGTCTATTGGCTGTTTTGGGCCAATTTCTAGCTCTTTCAAGTCCCCTTGTATAAAACCCACTTTGGCGCGGTTTTTGCGCTTGTTACTACTCAGCCAAGATCCTTGTGGTCCTGCAGAGTGGTGCTAGAAGCAGAGAGGCTAAAAGAGTGACTGCTAACCTGATAAAAGTGTTTGTTTTCCTGCTACTACCTGGGCGACTGTCCGATCTAGCTAAAATGCAAGTATTTCTGCTTCTTGAACTGTTTTAAACTGTTTAAAGTTGTTTTTGCACCTGCACTTTTAAAGTTTGTCCTGTTTGTTGCATTTACCTGTTGAGGCTACACACTCAAGTGCGCTAGCCTGTGTTACATATTTATTGCATTTTCCTGCTGTTTGTTGCAAAAAAGAAAAAAAATTTCCTTGTTTCCTGTCTTTCCTGACCTAGAGTAGTCCAAATACAAGCTTTTCTGTATTCTGGACTTTTGGAAAGTTCCTGTGTTGCCCATTTCCTTTCTTGGATAAAGGGAGGCTTCTTTGTTCACCAGTGGCAGTGGGGAGCTTGGAGCAGACTATCTATCCCTGGAGGAGTGTTCCCAGCACAAGAATCTGGAAGCCTATTGGCTGTTTTGGGCCAATTTCTAGCTCTTTCAAGTCCCCCTGTATAAAACCCACTTTAGTGCGGCTTTGTGCGATTTTGCGCATAGCGCAGCATCGGGCAGCACCGCTTAATTGGGTTTAAACCATTCTCGGCTCCACAAAGTCTGCTCTTCACTTTTTCCCTTAGAACTGATCTAGTTCTCATAATAAACACCCTATTCCTACTCTAAAGCCTGGCACTTGCTCACTAAAGCAATTATATAAGTCAGCACTAAAAAATTAAAAGCACTACACCCTCACAAACTCCCCTTGAGTACTTTGTTCCCCATTGGCCCTTTTTTCAATTATAAAGGAATTCCCAATACTATTCTAGCATGTCCAAAGGTCAGTTGTCAATCTCCTCTCCGGTCCAGCTGGTGAATCTGGGAATCTTGAGGCAATGTTACAACTGCCTCATGTACACAGACAACCCTCTCCTCCTCCCAACAAATTCCAACACGTGAGAGATGCAACCATATAGCCAAACTGGAGGCTAAGCTCTCTCAACTCAGTACTGGTGTAACCAGTCAGGAGGAGACAGAAACCACACTCACTACAATTCCAGTCTCACATAGACCTACCACGACAGCAAACCAAACACATAAACACACAAAAACATACTCGGAGGCTCTAAATAAAAATCTGCCTAAGCAGCAGAGACCTCCAAAACAGACACCCAAGCAACCGCTACCCCAAAACAAAACACGTGCAACACATAGCTCACAAAGCCAGTGTGCCGAACAGTCACAGCCCTTAAGGCTAAACAACACACCTGATACACTTGTAATAGGTGACTCTATCATCAGGCACACTGACGTCCTGCACACCAGGCTGAACAAGGAGAAGGTCACGGTGAGCTGCCTGTCGGGCGCTAGGATCCGCCACATAACACAAGCACTCAGGTCACTCCAAGGCAAGTACAAATATGACTCAGTCATTGTCTATGCTAGTGTGAACGACCTGAGACGTACCTCCCTGGACTACATGAAAAGAAACAGAGGAGCTCTCTGAGCATGTAGCCCAGGCTGGTATGACCCTGACCTTGAGTAGCATCTTACGCTCACCAAGAATGATGCCACAATATGAAGACAAGATGATCAATTTCAACAACTGGCTTAAGTATTGGTGTCATTCAAAGGGGATCCAATGTCTGTCTGCCTGGAATGACATGCTCGACAAGCCATGATGCTTCGCTAGGGATGGCTTGCACCTGTCACCCCTGGGCTTTCGGATATTGGCAAAGGCTCTTGCCACCCCCATAGTGCCTTTTTTAGGCAAGGCTCAAAAGACAAACCCACCTCCATAGGTATCACAAGGGATAAGAAACTAAGAGTAATGCTACTCAACACCAGAAGTCTAAACCTCAAGTGCACGCACTCGAAACTCTCCTTAGCATGGAGAACATTGACATCTGTGCAGTAATAGAAACCTGGTTCAAGGCTCCCGAGAGCACCCCAGCACTACCAGGTTATACCTCATACCATGTTTTTCGGCCCCAAAACTTGGACCGAACCACAAAAGTAGGGGGAGTATCAATATTCGTCAAAGATACCCACACCTCCAGGTTGGTGGCACAGCACGAAGCATCAGAGACTATCCATGTGCAACTAACAGTGGGTAAAACTGCCTTCCAGTTTATAGCCTGCTACAGATCACCCTCCCAAACCCAGGAACCCCACTCGGCCTTCCTGAGAACAATGGAAAATATGAAGGTCTCTCCAAACACCATTATATTGGGCGACTTCAACTACCCTAACATAGACTGGGAGCATTACTCTAGCTCCAACACCCTAGCCTGAAGGTTCCTAGAATTTATAAACTCAAATGCTATGGAACAACTTGTTGCCACTCCCACAAGAGGGGAAAACATACTGGACCTGATCATCACCAACATGGGGACTCTATGCTCCTGACCAGAAGTGTATCCCTCACTGGTAAGATCAGACCATAAACTAATCTCACTAGATATTCACATCCCGACCAAAGTCCCTGCCCAGAAAACACAGTGAAAAACTTCTCTAAAGCAAATTTCACACTCCTCAAAACTGAGGTGGAATCCTTCAAAGCCCCCTGGGCCTGTGGAAAATATGTCCCAGACTGCAGAATCCTTTATAAACGCATTCTATGAACACCTTCAGGAATGCATGGATCATGCAATCCTAAATAAAACCAAGACCTAATCCTCCAAAGTTAGGCATCCTGTCTGGTGGACCCCAGCCATAAACAAACTATACAATAGAAGGAGGAAGCTACTACATGATAGAGCAAAATCCCAAAAAGGGAAGGCATCTCTGATCAGTATTAGCAAAAAACTACGGGCACTCATAAAATAGTCTAAGGCCAGCTTCGAGAGAAAAATTGCACAGGACACTAAGGATAATCACAAGGCTTTCTTTAGTTAAGTTAGGAACCTGGGTGGGAATTCCCAGATATGCTCAGAATTAGTTCAAAATGACAAAAAATACACCTAACCCACAGACATTGCCAACATCCTAGCTGACAGGTTCAGCGCAAACTCCCCCCCCCCCCTTCCCCACCAAAAGGGCAAATATCTATCCCAGCAGAGTGCTGCCCCCCTGACATCTCAGATGCTCAGGTAAGAGCCGCCCTCTCCAAAGCAAAAAACACAGCATCAATGGGACCAGACGGTGTCCCGGGCTGTGTCCTAAATGAACTCCAAGAAGAACTAAACCCAAACATAAAACTACTGTTCAATCTCAGCCTTACTACAGGATATGTACCCAAAGAGTGGCGGACAGCAACAGTGGTCCCTCTCCACAAAGGTGGTGCCTCAACGGATCCTGGAAACTATCGCCCCATAAGCCTGACTAGCTTGGTACGCAAAGCTATGGAAAGGATCATCATGGACCTCATAAATAAAGATATTGGGGACCTACAGACACTGGATCCTACCCAGTTCGGCTTTGTTAAGGGCAGATCCTGCCTCTTAAACCTGATAGATTTCTTTGAAACAGTCACCAAGGCCACTGACGAGGGGAAGGTGGTCCACACAGCCTACCTGGACCTTGCAAAAGCCTTCGATACAATACCCCACTCGGGCATTATACATAAGCTCACCAGCTTAAATATAAACCCCTATGTCACTAGATGGGTTGCAAACTGGCTCAAGGACAAAACCCACATGGTTAGAATTGCTGGAGCCATGTCAGACTCCAAACCAGTTACAAGTGGCGTCCCACAAGGCTCAGTCCTGGGACCTCTCTTGTTCGGTATATATTTCTCGGAGGTACAGACTAACACGGAAGGACTGAGGCTGACCAAGTTCACAGATGACTGCAAACTGGGCGCCATAATCGACTCTCCAGCCGACACAAGCATCCTACAAAAGGGCCTCATAGAAACAGACAACTGGTGTCAGAGCCATGGCCTCAAGCTAAACGCCAAAAAGTGTATAGTCATCCCCTTTGGCAAAAACAAAGTGCCCACAAATTACCACATAGGTGGTAATCCATTAAGTACGGAAGAAGTAATTAGGGACCTGGGAACCCAAGTTGATAGCAATCTCTCATTTGACAACCACGTGGCCAAAGTGGTTAGAAAAACATTTTATATAGCCCACCTAATTATGAAGGGATTCACATCTAGATCAGGGTTTACTCATCCCTCATCAGGCCCATAATTGAGTACAATGCCCCTTTTGGGATGTACCTTACCAGACACCTGCAGCAACTGGAAAGACCCCAAAAGTACCTCACCAAGAGGATCAAAGGGCTCAAACAGATGCCATATGCTGCCCGGTTAAAGAAACTCCAGCTCTGCTCAGTGGCATACCGCCTGCTCAGAGGCGATCTGTGCCTGACGTATAAAGCCATGTCCAACCCGGAATTAATGGACATGCTGCACCTCAGAAAATCCAAATCCCATCGAGCTACGCGCTCGCGAGACTTGAACCTCAGCACTGAAATAAATAAGACATGCTGGAGGGACAGATTCGTAACCCAGAGGCTCCCTTCACTCTGGAATAAAATCCCAGTCCAGGTTAGGCAGAGTCCCTCACTGACTGTCTTCAAGAGGAATCTTGATGAGTGGATGGGAGATAGTAGGTTTACCCCGGGTATCACTTCTGTGTCACTGTTAGACAGAGGCACAGTATACTAACTTTGAAAAAGGGCATAGTAAAATTCATTTAAAATGGGTGGCGAAAGCCAAACACACTCTGGCTAGGCTTATAAATGCCCTAGGGCAGATAGCCTAGTATGAACCTATGAACCTGAGTACTAGAAGATCTGAACTAGATGGAATGAATATACTACATTTACTGGCTAAGGGGTGGCAGGGTAATATGATATGATCTAGGTGCTAGGCAAGGTGAAACAATAAAAGAAGAGAAAGCTACAACTAGCTATTTGAATGGTCATGATTCAGAAAAATGGTGAAGACAAAGTATGACATAAAATGGATGTACAACTGTGAAACGTCTACCACACTGGGAAGTACACTCCAAGCACATAAAAACACAGAAAAAGGAGTGGTAAATGTAAAGCAAAGTGGTGGTAGTGGTGTGAGGACATGTAACTCCCTACAGAGCTAGAGCATCTTTGTGCAGGACATACAGGTTGTGTCTCCACTTTCATTACACAGTCTGTACATTTGTAATGGAAGCTCTGATAAGCTCAGTCAGCATCTTCTCACTAAAATGTTATCCATTTATCAGGGTAAGGCTACAGTAAGTGTGCATGTGCATCTTTCATGGGTAACCCTGGAGCTTCAGTCTAGCCATGTTATGTACCAAGAGTCACAAAATATGCAGCTGATGAATAAGTGAATCAAACTCAGGGCTGCAGCATGAAACATGTTACCACCTTGCAGCTTTAACCTTTTGCTTTACACTGTTAGACATTGATGGAAAATGCTACAAACATCCAGTCATACTGCTGGTTACAGGATAAAATAAACCTAAAACCAAGTTGCCAACCCTTGGAAAACATGTCTTCTGTCAACATGACTCCGTCCTTTAAAGCAGTGAAGTTGCATAATAACATACTTTGACTGTGTTACAAAAAAGTCCCTAAAATCTTATGGTGAATTATTAACTTAATATTCCTAAAACACGCACATCTAAGGGGCTGTGCTCTGTGTTATCTTCATTTGCCATTTAAACAAATAAAACTGTTGAACTTGACTTCTGCTGGCAAAATAAATAAATAAATAAAAGTTAGATCTCCTGAAAAAGTGAAGTCCAAATAGCATGCATTAACAGTGGCAGTCTGAAGGAACCACTGGGAATGCTGGAGTCTGTTACTACTTTCTTAATGGTACCATACTAACCTTAAAGCAAATAATAATTAACTTACAAGCAAATTACCCATACAGTTTCTTAAAACATGAAATTATGTCTGTACTTTTCACACTGCTCCCATACACGTTTCAGACAGCCTGAAACTTGTCTTTGTATAAATCAGAATAGACCAAATGCCAGTCATTATCTTATATCACTAATATTTTCATCACTCTCATTATTAATAACCTGAAATAGATATTCTGGATAAGGTGATAGAAAATAATCAAACAAAGCACGCATCGATAACTGCTCAGTATGCTCCATACACACTTCTGATCCTGAAGCAAAATCATTACTATGTTTACACTGCAGAAAGACAAAGATTGGGCATTTGCTAATGGTGCTGGACTGTAACGATATCCAAGAACCAAACTTCACAGTATGCATAATTATCTGGAATGGGTCAGGCCACACCTGGGCACTCTATCCACCCACATTCGGTGCTGGAACCCAATGTCTCACACCCTGACAAAATACTCAGTCAAAAACATCTCCTCTTGCTATTATGATATTCTAAACTCCCCTCTTTATGTTAGACTCTGTTTGCAGCTGCTGTACTCTCTTTTGTAGACTGTCTGAAATGCATTTAGTACTTTGGATAGCTTGGGTGCTTTTTCTCATATTACTGATAATTTGGTAAACAGTTTTTTTTTTTTTTTTAATTTTCATGATACAGGTTTCTTAAGTAAAGATGGGCAAACCTGGGATTTTTGAAAAAGAGCTGAGCCAACGGTCTAATTTGGCTCTTACAGCCCACTACTTGTTAAGCAAGAGCAGACAATCTGAATTTAAAAAATTCCAGAGGAAATTACCTAAGCAAAAAAAAAAATACAGCCAAATACACACTGGCATTCCCTCAAATGAATGTTGACAGTATCTTAATCACACTTACTAACAGCTTGCCCCCAGTGACCCCATTTGTTGTGCCCAAGCTACAAGTCTGTTGACAATGAAAAATTGGGAAAATATTATAACAAAGGCACCATATAACTACACCACTTTGTAAGCAGTACAAGAAATGTTACCTTGGCTAGTGAAAAAAATAATAATTTTTCCCCTTTTTGTCTAATGGTTATTTAGTGCAGAATAGTTTCACCACACTTTGCAACAAATGGTCAAACAGCCCCAAGGTAAAAATTAGATACACTGCCTAAATGGATCAACAAAAACCTTGCGAAATGCTGAATTTTGTTAGCTTTATGTAATAAACCATATTTCAGTTCCCTTGAGGCAGTCCACAGTAACAATAATAATAATAAAAAAGTATTCTTAACCTATTTGGGTACAAAATAGACTCAATGTCCCTGTGAACTGTGCCCCTTCTCAGAAGGTAGGTCACCCTAGCTGCGACACTTCTACAAAATATAATAACGATAAACTTTGCTCTTTGACAGATACTGCACCTCTATCAAGCCATAGCAATCATAACTGCCCTTTACTCTCATCTACTACATTTCTTCAAAAATGATGCCCCCGTTCTGCTCACTAATTTCTCACTTAGAAAAGAATGAAAAATGTAAGACTTAGAGAAACATTTTGCTATTTCAGTTTGTGGTTGGTAAACATATAGTACACTGCCTCAACAAGTTATAATATTTTTATTTGGCAGCAGTGATCATATGATGGCCTTATACTTTCATGTACAAAACGCCTTCTCTCCCCTTCCTTAAAAAGGCAGCCAATTTCTGTGAAATCTCCAGAATAAAATAAAAAAAGAAAGAGCTACTACAATAACATAGTAATTTCAACATGTAGCTCTTGAACACATATACCCACCCCTAAATATACACTAAGCAACTCTCGGAGATTCACTGCTTGCAACTAAAATCAGTGACAACTGGGATAGTGGGGCTTACCTTAAAGAAAACAAAAAAAAAAAAAATTCTGCCCATGCTGTCATTAGCAATGGTAGAGCTTTCTAAGCTCTCCTGATCTCTCTTTCTCTTACTGAAACAAGATCCTCTCCCTCCATGGAAGCATGAAAGCACTGTGGGGTAAAGGAAATAATCCACCCAACCAAATTAACATGCCAAAAGATACACAATAATACTGTCCACAGGACAAATGTAATCGATAACATTTGAGCGCTTTCATTTTACACATAGAAACTTCATCATAAAATAACAAGCCAAATACCTGCCCCTTTAAATAATATGTCACACATAAAACACTCCAATCCTCTAATATAAAAAAATGATCAGACCTCAACTTAAGAACAGGCATTATTGTTACACTTTCATTCAGGCCAGGTGGAACATAACTGGCCAACAAAATTTACCAATGTAATTCTGTATAAAACAAATTATTCCAAACAAAAAAACAAGTAGTAGTGTAGATTGTAATGTGTATTAACTTGTTCTTATTTCTGTGCTGGTAAGATGGAAAGTGTTAAAAAATGATTCTATGAACATACTAATAGCATTTGCTGTAGAGATGTGAATAACACTCTCTACAAACACAATACTTTAAATTGGTTTTAAAAAGTTCACATTTTTTATTTTGGAAAAAGTGTCCAAAGGTGTAAGGGGAGGGGAATGGAGTAATCAGTTGTTAGAAATATATAACAATTGTGCCTGTTCTTAAATTGAGGTCCGATTGTTTTTCCATTAGAAGACTGAAGGGTTTTACGTGTGATGTATTATTAAAAGGGGCGCGGTTTTTGGCTTGTTATTTTTCAATTAAGTTTCTATATGTGAACAAAAGTGCTCAAATATTACTGATTAAAAATTGTCCTGTGGAAAACGTGCTTTGTGTTCTTAAAATAATGCACCCCCAATCCTTAAAATATGCTGAATATCTTATCATAAAAGAACTGCCCAAGTACAATGTCTAGCAATAGTCCTCTGCCACGCAAAATGTTTAAATACTCTTCCTTTTCAGAACTGTGTAACCACCCTCTCTGGAATTCCAGCCAACCACAATGCTTAGATATGTAGTCAGTACATAACAGAAAGCATTCTCAGCCAACAGGTCTGGTCTAAATCAAGAGTTATGCATTCACAGCAGGTTATATGTCCCTTTGTAGTAATTTTTCCATTTTATATTTTGTCTCTGGACATGTGCTTAAAATGAGTTATGCTCAATTATGTAACCACATTATCAAAATATACACAGGATTGTAATTTAAGTCTGATCCTAACCAGGTAAGGGTTTAAGAAACAGATGCCAAGAATTTCACCTCATTAATGAAGTATGTCAGTATCAACAATCCCCCATTTTTACATGGGGTTCAGAAGTTGTATCAACTGCCACCACCTGTCTTGATGCAATGTCACTCTCCTACCACCTTTGACAGTTATGCCCAATTGTCATAGATCTTCACTCATGTAATCTATCCGTGTCTTGTTTGGACATTTTCTTCTCCTCATGCCTTCTTAATGTCTTTCTAAATCTGCTTTACTACGTCATCTCTGTCTGTCAGATGAGATGTTAAACTGAGGCTCCATTTGCATGAGTTAGTGGTAGCTCAGGTGGATGTATAAAAGATCTCATGACCCTTATCAAAAAAGAGTAGCAGAAGTTCTGTAATGCCCTAGCCAAACTTCTAGTCATTATGAGTACCACATTGGACCCCCCCCCCCCCGAAAAGAGACCACCGGTTTAGTGGGACTAACCTGGTCAACGGAGAATAAATAATAAAATAAATACATATTTTGCTATTGTGCACTTGTGACTGAACTGTCATTGTTTTCTTTAGACATCACTGCAACTTCAGATACTTTGGGTTTAGCTCTGATGTCCTTGTTTCTTCATCTGTACCACAGTGTGCAATCCCACTAGCCATTCGGTCATTTCATCTCCACTGCCTCTACTTTCCTCAGCTGCTCTGCCTTCATTGCTTAGATTTCTATGCCATACAGAAGCACTGGTCACACCACTGTTTTGTACACTTTATTTTCAGTTTCTCTGGCATTCTTCTGCCACACATTGCCCCGACACTTGGTGCCAATTTGCTACAACACCTCTTTATTCTAGCTTTGGCCACCTCATTTAAATTTCCTTTTGCCTCATCCACACCTCTTAGATACCTGAATCTGTTCTATTTTCTCCTTCTGTTTCAGTTTCCAGATTCTTTTGATTCCCCCAGTTGCTGCCATGACCACTTCATTCCATGTGCCTTCAGTTTTAAATTCCATTCCTCTGTCATTTGCTGAATTACCTGCTCAGAGTACGCTTGTAATGCCACATCATCCACATACAACAGTTTTGATGATCTGTCCTTCTGACCTAGTCCATCAGTAATATGAACAGTTGTAATCACAGCTTATCCTTGATGCACACCCACTTCCACTGGGAACCTCTCTGTGAGTATGAACAAACTTTGCATATGAAATTCTTGCACACAGCCCACACTAATTCAACCAATGTTTTGGGGACTTTGAAACACTGAAGGAATGCCCAAATCAGCTATATTGGGATCTTGTCATATGTTTTCTCCATGTCAAGGCATGTCCACTTGGATTCTTGGACAACTGACTTATAATGGAGTTTACTTTATTAAAAAGAAGTATATCTAGGTACTTTTGTTCCATGCCAATGTTCTCTTCAAACTCAAATGAATAGGGATAACAGGAAATACAAGGCTCGCTTCAAGCTGAAATAGATAAGAATAATAGAAAATACAAGGGTATTAGATCAGAGGGCATAGATGCTTTGCCAATAACCGCACTCAAGCTCTACCAACCTTTTCAAATTCCATTAAAATATATGCAGCTCTTTTTGTTTGCTATGGAGTTCTGTTTCTGATCTCTAACAGTTCTCAGTTCCACATTTTTAGTCTCTTTAATAATCTTTTTTACTTTTCTTATTGAAAGTTTGTCTGTTTTTTTTTCATTTTTCCAATTATAGCTTTCTTAGCCATTACCAACAACAATACCAATGCTTTAACCTCTTGTGTACCAGAGATCTTGGTGGTATCTCTTGTCACTTAATCTGAGTCTTCCACTTACCTGGATTTCTTACTGCACTCTACATTTTCTAGGGTGGGTTCTCCCTCATCTTTCACTGTGGGGTGTGCATGTGGTAGTACAGTTTCTGTAGCATTTTCCTCATTCAGAAGTTTCTTGAAATGCTCCTTCCATCTGCCCTTGACATCATCTGGACTGCTGAAGAGATTGTTGTTGTCCCATACGAATGGCTGACTACCTTTTTTGCCCTTTTTTCATTGTCTTGCAAATGGGTATAGCTTATTTGTGCCATCTGCTGAGTCATTTTCCAGAAGCTCACAGAAGTTCTCTGATGCCTTGTTCTTTGCCACTGTGACTGCTCTCAACCTCTTTGTTAGCTAAACAGTATTATTTCTCAGTCTATTCTGTCTTTTCTACTGCTCATTTCATTCTACATGCCATCCTTTTTCTGATAACTTCTTGTACTTCTGTATTTCCCTGGCAGCTGTCTTTCCATAGATCGTAGATATGTTCTATCTTTTTCTCATAAGCTGTTTTGAGACATTGCCATTCTTCCTCTGTTCAACTTATTTCTTCTTCTACCCAAGGTGTGACAGTCTTGAGTAGTTCCCTGAAATTTTGTTATTTTGCTCTAATCAACTCCCAGGTCTTCAGCCCAGACTGTGTTGATTTTAGGGCCTTCCTGGACCACTGTTTGCAGCTGACTATGGCCACCAGTGGCTTATGGTAGGGCCAACTATTTCACTAGGAACGATTTTGCAATCTCTGATTTGACTCTAATGCCTTTTCCTTATTAAAAGGAAGGAAGACTATCACAGCTGTATGCTGGCCACTCTTGTATAGGATCTTGTGACTGATCCTCCTGGTGACCCATGTGTTGTCCACAATTAAGCCCTTTGACAGACACATTATTGGTGTCACTCCAATCAAGCTGACCCAAGCAAACCCTGATATATGGTTCTGTCCACCCAGAATGATACCACAGTACGAGCAGAAAATGAATCACTTCAACAGTTGGCTAAGCTTCTGGTATCATTCTAAAGGGATCCAGTATATGTCTGCCTGGGATGACATGATCGACAGACCTCGATGCTTTGCCAGAGATGGCCTGCATCTGTCACCCCTGGGATTCCGGGCAATGGCTAAGGCTCTTGCCATCCCTATAGTGCCTTTTTTAGGCAGTGTTCCAAAGACCAAAATTTCACCGTAACAGCTACAAACAAATGCAATCCGAGGGTCATGCTGCTCAATTCTAGAAGTCTAAATCTCAAGATGCACATGCTCGAAGCTCTCCTCAAAATGGAGAATGTTGACATCTGTGCTGTAACAGAGACCTGGTTTAAAGAGGTAGCAAGCATCCCTGTGCTCCCAGACTACAACTCATTCCATACCTTTCGGCCCCAGAATGCAGCCGGAAGCTCCAAAGGCAGTGGTGTATCCATATTCTTAAACGATACTCACACCTCTAGACTGGTAGCCCAGCATAATGCATCCGAGATACTTCAGGTACAACTAACATTGGGTAAGACGATGATAACAAGTCATAGCCTACTACAGAACCCCAAACATGTCCCTAGACTCACAAGCCAACTTCCTAAGCACCCTGGACTCTATCAAGGCCCAGCCCAATACTCTTCTACTGGGTGACTTCAACTATGCTTCCATCAACTGGGAAAACTATTCAAGTACCAATGTACAGGCCCAAAACATCAATTCCAATCCCCTGGACAACCTCATTCTGACTTCCACTGGAGGAAGCAACATCCTCAACCTGGTTATCACCAACATGGGAGACTGTTGCTCTACACCTATAGTCAGTTCCTCCCTGGTTAAATCTGACCACAAACCGATCACCATGGAAATCTCCATCTCACCTACACCCCCCGCTAAGGTGACCACCCTGAAAAACTTCTTTAAAGCTGACTTTGGGCTCCTAAAAACAGAGGTGGCTAACTTCTTGGCACCCATGCCAATGCAAAATAGCCGCATGACTGCCGAATCACACACCAATGTACTGTACTAGCATGTACACAAATGCATGGACTTTGCCATACCAAACAGAACTAAGACGTTCTCCTTCATAAACAGAAAGGCAATCTCATGGTCCCCAGCCATCAGTAAACTCTACAACAGAAGGAAGAAACTGTTGTGGAAAAAAATGAAGTCACAAGACTGGAAAACCTCCCTTATCAGTCTCAACAAAAAGCTGAGATCCCTTATCAAATCCTCTAAAGCCAGCTATGAAAGCAGAATTGTGGCTGACACCAAAAACAACCACAAACCCTTCTATAGCTATATCAAAAACCTCAAAGGCAATACCCAGATTTGCTCTGAGTTACTGCACAATGGCATCTCCTATACTGAGCCAACAAATATAGCCAACATACTGGCCAACAGATTTAGTGCCCCCAGGGACCCTATCAGAACACCAGATGAAAGCCTGGTACACACCATTTCTGCGGCACAGTAAAAGCTGCATTGTCCAAAGCCAAGAATACAGCGTCTATGGGACCTGATAATATGACTGGCTGCATCCTACATGATCTACAAAACAAACTGGCACCACATCTGTGTGCCCTGTTTAATCACAGCCTTACCTCAGGCTATGTCCCTAATGAATGGCGCACTGCTACAGTCATCTTGCTCAATAAAGGGGGAGCAACTACAGACCCTGGGAACTATCGCCCCATTAGCATGACAAGCCTGGTATGCAAAGCTATGGAGCGCATCATCATGGACCTGCTTAACAAAGATATAGGCAATCTTCAAACTCTTGACCGCACACAGTTTGGCTTTGTCAAGGGGAGATCCTGTCTGCTGAACCTAGTTGACTTCTTCCAGGCAGTCACCAAGGCTGTGGATGAGGGTAAGGCAGTGGATACAGCCTACCTCAACTTGGCCAAAGCCTATGATACCATTCCCACTCAGGTATCATTGATAAACTCACCAAACTAGCCATCAATCTTTACATCACTAGGTGGGTTGCAAATTGGCTTACAGACAGGACCCACAGAGTGAAAGTTGCAGATTCCAAGTCAGACTGTCGATCAGTCATAAGTGGAGTCCCACAGGGCTCGGTCCTGGGCCCTCTCCTGTTTGGCATCTGCCTCTCAGAAGTCTAGCCCAACAGAGAAGGACTTTGGCTGACCAAGTTCACTGATGACTGCAAGCTAGGAGTCATTATTAACTCCCCAAGTGATGCAGACATCCTACAAATGGGCCTCTCTGAGACCACAGATCTGCGTCGGAACCATGGCCTGAAGCTTAATGCCAAAAAATGTGTTGCCATCCCCTTTGGAATAAACTCAGTTCCCACAAATTACCATGTTGACGGGAGTCCAATGAACACTGAAGGGGCTGTAAGAGATCTGGGCACCCAGGTCAACAGCCACCTCACCTTCAACCACCACACTGCCACTGTGATCAGAAAGTTCTTCTACGTGGCACATCTTATAACCAAAGATTTCGCATCCAAGAAGAAAGAGGTCATCATCAGTCTCTTCTCATCCCTCATTAGACCAATCATCGTATATAATGCTCCATTTGGCATGTACCTGACCAGAAATCTACAACAGCTGGAGAGGCCACAAGTGTACCTCACAAAAAGAATCCTAGGCCTTAAACACATGTCCTACATGGACTGACTCAAGAAACTTCAGCTGCTCTCAGTCTCTTATTGTCTACTTAGAGGTGATCTCTGCTTGACTTACAAAGCCATGTCTGACCCAGCCCTACTTGAAATGCTACACCTAAATAAATCCCAATCCACCCCCCAATGCCACACGCTCCAGAGATCACAACCTCATTACCACAATTAACAGAACATGCTGGAGGCACACGTTGACCTCCCAAAGACTGCCCATACTCTGGAATAAGCTTCCCATTCATATCAAGCAGTGCACCTCACTGGCCCTTTTCAAGAGAAATCTTGACAAGTGGATGGGTAACAGAAAGTGCACTCCAGGGAAAATTCCAGTTGCAATACTGGATATGGGCACTGTGAACTAACAGTGGGTGGCATGGTGCCTGGGCATTTTTTTTTGTGCTAGGCTTGTAAAAGCTTCAAATTCATTAGCCTAGTATACACCTCTGAACCTGTGAAACGAGCACTCAGGTCACCCATTATTAAGATCAACTCATTTTATCCTCTTTATTAAGGAGGTCATGCAACCTGCCTAAAATGCCCTCTTTTCCTCAGCACTGGAGCCTAGCTGTAAAGCACAGACTGAAATTATGAAGACTATTCCATCTTTATAGTGTAACCTGATTGTCATTAGTCTGTCACTGTTTCTGATGACATTTCTCCTTGTCTACCAATAAAAGTGCTTATGAATATAATCAACTTGTCAATACACTTGGGGAAAGGGGGGATTCCCCCTGTAACAGCAAATCATTTTCTTTGTAAAGGCCTCCAGTCAAAGGAGTGGATTTCTTTACTTTACATTAGAGTGAAGCTGAGATGTGAATTTTCTTCACATCTGTTTTTTAGACCATGTAACAACAAATGGCTATGTAGCAGCTTTCAAAAAGAAAACAAACTGAAAAACTCTGAAATAAAAACACAGCAATGTCAAGCCAAGACTCTAGACACAAAGTTTTGCACTTTTGTTCTACTTTAATCAGAAAATCAGAAAATGTAAAATGTAGATCCACCACAAGAATTTTAAATGACTGCAAATGACTATGATCAAAAACTTGGCCGTAAAGTTTTGAAATAAACTGGAAGTTTTAGTTGTCCTTATGTGATACTATCACTTTAAAAACAGAGGGTGAGTGGCAGTGCAAGGTCTGAAACAGCTTTTAAAGTTGTCAATTAATCGGGCATGTGTTTCTATTCTAACTGCCATTTGTGTGGCAGAAAAAAGTATGTTAACAGCTTTAAAAGCTGTTAACCTTTTTCCAGAGATGTTCTTGTGTGACTGCTGTCTATGTGGCAGTACAAGATGCGTTTACAGCTTTTCAAGCTGTTAGCTGTTTTCTGATGCACTTCCCATGCACCTGCCATCTCTGTATATGTATATGTATGTATATATATATATTTATATATATATTATATATGTATATATATATATATATATATATATATATATATATGTGTGTGTGTGGATATATATATATATATATATATATATATGTGTGTGTGTGTGTGTGTGTGTATATATATATATATATATATGTGTGTGTGTGTGTGTGTGTATATATATATATATATATATATATATATATATATGTGTGTGTGTGTGTGTATATATATATATATATATCTGTATATGGGTCTGCTTCAGTAGACCGAAATACCACTTACCCGAATTACAAACAACCGAGATGACAAAACCGGAACTGCATTCTAACAAAAGTGCACATCACCGAAACAGATTCCTGGGAAAAGAACCACTAGGTCAACATAAAAAGAAAAGCACATAGAAACATGTGCCCCCCCCACCCCCCCCAAACTAAATATACCAACTCCAAGATCACACTATAGTGGGGAAAAGGGCAAATTTCCCATGTTCGCCAAGTGGTTGTTTTCCTGGGAATCTGTTTTGGTGATGTGCATGTTTGTTAAAATGCGACTTCAGTTTTGTCATCCCGGTTATTTGCAATTCGGGTAAGTGGTATTTCGGTCTACTGAAGAAGACCCATATATATATAACTATATATATATATATATATATATATATATATATATATATATATATATACATATATATATATATCGCATTTAACTTTGAACTTGGTGCTGTAAAAGAGGCACCAATAAGAGGAAACAAAAGGATAGTACTGGAGGTACCACATGCCATGATGCATAAAAAATTGTGACGGAACACTTTAAGAAAGTACAGTTGTGTACAATTACCATAAATGTAGATGTTCGAGTGTATTCACTGTTACAGTCATTACATTTGGGTAATCTGCTGGCAGGTTGCCCTCAGTCGGCCTGAATATCAAAGTCTTGGGTCCTGCGTCGGTTGCTGTCTCCTCTTCCATGACGTCAGGTCGTCAGAGGTATAAAACATGCAGCCAATGCCATTTTATTCAGTTTTTCTTACCCCAGATGTCAGGTGCCCCCCCAAATGGGGAGCATAATTATTATATATATATATATATATATATATATATATATATATATATATATATATATATATATATATATATATATATATACACACACACACGTATATAAATATATAAATAAACAGCAATATATATGTAAATGCAATTGTAGCAACATAAACTTTACCTTCATCTAAAAGCAAATACACCACAAAGGCTTTAGAATATAGTGAAGGAAAGAGAAGTTCTAGAAAAAAGGGGGATGGCGGGTGGGTAACTCGGACTGCAACAGTGAATA
Source organism: Protopterus annectens (assembly GCF_019279795.1). Taxonomy (NCBI): domain Eukaryota; kingdom Metazoa; phylum Chordata; order Ceratodontiformes; family Protopteridae; genus Protopterus; species Protopterus annectens. The sequence goes on from NC_056732.1 coordinate 665,587,184, forward strand.
CACTCGAACATCTACATTTATGGTAAGTGTACACAACTTTACTATGTTCTTCGTGTTTCACTGTTGCAGTCATTACATTTGGGTAGAATCCCAAAGCTATGGATGGCAGGCTGGAACTAAATATCATTATGAACTGCAGTGGCAAAGCCTGCCCTGGACTTAGAGAAGCCAGGCAAATGATAATGCTTTGTAAAGGTATGAACAGAGCTCCAAGTAGCAGCTTCTAGAATGTCTTTGGTTGGAACTCCTCTGAGAAAGGCTGCTGAGGTAGATGCAGCCCTGGTGGAATGTGACCTGATTCCCTTGATGCAAGTAGCAGAAACGAATGCAGTGGTTTATCCACTTTGAAATGGTCTGCTTTGATATAGCCTTCCCCTCTGATCCTGCAGCAAATGCCACCAGTAGTTGCTCAGACTTTCTTACAGATTTGGTCCTGTTTAAGTAGAATCTTAGTTGTCTGTGTACGTCCAAGGAATGCAGAATCTGCTCCCCCTTGTTCTGCGAATTTGGGTAAAATGTTGGCAGGTGAATAGTTTGGTTAAGAGCCACACTGGATGCCACCTTAGGTATAAAGGAAGGATTGGTCCTGAGGGACACCCTGTCCGGGTAAAATGTAATAAAAGGCTCCACAGCCATGAGGGCCTGTAGTTCTGAAACCTGTCTTGCTGAAGTGATTGCCAGAAGGAAAGCTGTTTTCCAAGATAGAAACTTTATATCTGCAGTAGCTGCTGGTTCAAAAGGAGGCAGGGTGAGCTTTTCCAGCACAAAATTGAGGTCCCATGCAGGAGTTGGTGATCTTCTGGGAGGCCTTAAATTTTTGGCCCCTGTAAGATACTGTTTTAGCAGAGGATGAGAAAAGATGGGAGGCTCTGTGTTGTAATGAGCCGAGATGGCAGATGGATGGATTTTTATTGAAGAAAAAGATAGGCCCTTGTTAAGCATCTCAGTCAAGTATTGTAAAATCTGAGGAATATTTGGCCTTGCTGTGTCCGTTCCTTGGCACAGAATCTCTTCCATTTATCAGCATAAGATTTTCTAGTACTAGGCCTTCTGGCTTCCTAAATGACATCCATCACAGATTTACTGAGAGGTGTTGTTTGAATAATTACATGATCAGCCATGCTGCCAGGTTCAGAGTTTGGAGCCGAGTGTGCAGAACTTGATTGCTCTGCTGAGATAGTAGATAAGGTATTTGAGGCAAGTACCAAGGAGGGAGTTGAGACATATTCCTTAGAATTGGGTACCAGTGCTGGCGAGGCCAGTCCGGGGCAATTAGGATCATTTTTTTTTTCCTGTCTGACCTTTAGTAAGACCTTGGGGAGAAGAGGCAGAGGAGGAAAAGTGTAGACTGATAGGTTTTTCCAACTGAAGGATAGGGCATCCACTTTCCATGCTGGTCTGTGATAAGTCCTTGTGCAGAATTTGTCCAGTTGATAATTTTGGGGAGAGGCAAATAGATCTATGTCTGGGCTCCCCCATTTCTCTGTTATCATGCTGAAGACTTGTGGATCCAGTTTCTACTCGTGAGGGTCCATAAGATTTCTGCTTAGGTCATCTGCCAAAGTATTTTGTTTTCCTGGCAGGAATTGAGCTTGAAGATGTACTTGGTAAGTCAAGGCTGTGTCCCACAATGCCAAGGCCAGTCTGCAAAGGAGGTAGTAATGTGTACTCCCCTGCTTGTTTATGTACCACATAACCGTGGTGTTGTCCATCTTTATCAGTAGTTGTCCTGGATGAAGTAAGTCCTTGATGGCTGTCAGGGCATTCTGAACAGCTAACATCTCTTTTTGGTTGATATGCAGATGCATTTGTTTTGGGCTACATATGCCCTGAATGCATCTCCCCACCAGGTGGGCTCCCCAAGCATAGTCTGATGTGTCTGTAGTTAAGGTTTGGGTGGCAGGGGGTACAGTGAAAGACCATCCCTTGTTCTGGTGACATGTCCCTGCCCACCAAAGAAACTCCTGTTGTAGGCAGGGAATGAGAGGAATCATTGTTTCCAGGCTGTGACAATGTTGACTCCATAAACGTTTTAGATACCATTGTAGTTTCCTCATATGCAGTCTTGCATATGGAATTAGTAGAATGTAGGATGCCATGAACCCCAAATCCTGCAGAATTTGTCTTGCAGATAACTGGGTTTTTGTTGTCATCTGTTTGAAGTAAATAGTCAGCTGCCTTTGTTTGTCTGGCGTAAGGTAAGCCATCTGGGCAGTTGAATTCAAGCTTGCACCCAGGAATGTAACTTTTTGAGGGGGTACCAGTTGTGATTTCTTTTTATTTATTGTGTACCCTAGGCATGTTAGAAGCCTTTTTACAAACGGCAGATGTTGAAGAAGAATGTCCTTGTTTTCTGCTTGAATGAGACAGTCATTCAAGTAAGGATAGATCTGTATGCTTCTTTGTCTGCAAAATGCAATTACTGGTGCCAGGCACTTTGTAAAGACCCTGGGGCGCAGTAGATAAGCCAAAGGGCAGTGCAGATAATTGGTAATGAATAAAACCTGCCTTGAAGCGGAGGTATCGTCTGCACTATTCCCTTATTGAGATATGCAGGTATGCCTCTTTTAAGTCTAGACTCTTTAACCAAGCCTTCTTGCCCAGCATGGGCAGTAGCTGTTGTAAAGTCAGCATTTTGAATTTTGGGATGTCCAAGAATGTGTTCAAAATTGATAAGTCCAGTATTGGATGCCAGGCATTGTCTTTTCTGGGTACCAGGAACAGTCTTGAATAAAAACCTTGTCCTTTTTCCTGTTCTGGTACTGGTTGAATAGCCCCCATATCCATGAGGGACGTAACTTGTTTCTGAGCCTCTGCCCATTGATTTTGTGGCAGATCTGGCCAACAGTTTGGAATTGGCAAAGTATGGAAATGAAATCTGTACCCCTGGGATACTATGTTTAATACCACCTTGTTCTGGGTTATTAACTGCCGATTTTGAGCATGAAGTGCTAATTTTCCCCCCAAGAGGGCTGCCAAAAGATAAGTGCTTGGTGATGGTAGGGGGAAGTCATTGAGACTGCTCACTGTAGGGTTGTGCTTTGTTTCCTCCAGATTTGGAGGTAGAGGCACCCTATTGCTTTGACCTGTAAGAACCCTGTGATTGGTATCTAGAGCCTTTTGAGCACCTGGATTTGCATTGTGAGGCTCTGTTGGACACAGGAAAGGACCAATTTTTTGTAGGCCAGTGTCTACTGAATCTGGGTGGCTGCACTTGTAAGAAATCTTTTACAGTTTGCGTAGATTTAGCTTTGCCTTCCATTTTCTTTAAAACCTCTTCTGCCTTATTACCAAACACAGTATCATGCTGTAAAGGTGCAACCAACAATTTAGCTTTAACATGATCAGGCAAATTTTGATCCTTGAGCCAGGCATGCCGTCTAATCACAGATCCAGTAACTGCGGCCCTGCAAGAGGCCTCCAAGGAATCAAAACCACATTGCAAAATATGCTTTCCAACCTGTTCTGCTGCATGCAACAATTCCTGTAATTCTTTATTTTCCACACAATCAGAAATCAACATCATTTTCTGTTTCAATAATCCCATAAAATGCTGCTGATATTTAAGCATATGAAACTGGCAGTTTAAGGCCCTAATTGCCAAGGTTGCAGACGTATAAACCTTCTTTCCCCATCTATCCTGCACCCTGGAATCTCTATCAGAGGGGGTATGATTCTTGGCTGTAGAGGCCTTTACACCTTTGGGACCCTGTGAGATAGTTTCGCGTTCAGCAGCAGGATTTTTGAATAAAAATTTGCGGGAGTCAGGAACCCTGTAATATCTGTCTGGCTTACTAGGAGCCGGAGGTAGGGAATCAGGAGTCATGCTTGATTCCGAAAACACATCACCAACAAGGTCTAATACAGGAGGTATAGCCAAAGGCCTAGGCTGAGGAAGAAGAAGGAAATCCCTAAGCCTCTTTTTTGATTCAGAGAAATCCTGACTCTCCCAATGAAAATGTTCCCTTAAAGTATGCAAGGTTTCTCCAAAAGAATAATCCTCAGGAGGAGATGCAGATGGGATGGATTCTTCTGCATCTGAATACTCAAAGGGTGGTATAGAAAATTCCTGATCAGAAGAGGAATCAGAAGAAATAGAAACCTGATCTGAAGAATCATAATCAGTGTCTTGCCTAGGCCTCTTAGCGGGGGGGGGGGGGGGTTGGGAACCCCTGATCAAGGTAATTAAGTCCTCAGCCATTTTGATCATCTGCTTTTTAGGCATAGGGGCCTGAGCACGTGGCTCATGCATCAGTTTTTTTACTTAGAAATTGTTTTTGAAGCTGGTGTCGGTTTTATATAGAAATGTTGAGGCCTGAAAACACCCTCAGTAGCCGGTGCCTGCTCAGCGGCTTCGGCCCCATCCGAGGGAGAGACATCCGTGGGTACAATACTCTGAGAATCTCGCAGCATACCGGACTCCACATGGGTATCGGTAGAGGCTTGCAACTCAAAAGTAGTGGGTATCAGGGGCTGCGAAAATGCCTCACTGACTACCGACGAACCGGCGACTGGCTTAGGAGAAGCTTCGTCATCAGTTTTGGACCTCGACGGTCTGTCTCTGTCTTTTTCTTTGCGTTTTTTGTGAACTCCGGTAGTCAGATTGTTATCTGACGACATTTCAGGGTAATTAAATCTGGATCCAAAATATTCTGAAGCAAAGATATAATGACGCTTAATAGTGTGTTGGTTAAATCTAGCACAAAACCGACAGCAAGGCATGTTATGATCTGGGCCTAGGCAAGGAATACAGTACAAATGAAAATCCTTATGAGGTATTTGCTTCCCACAAGTAATGCAATTATTAACCTTTACTGACATTGGTAAGGAACAAGAAAAAGTTTCCCCAACAGGGTACTTAGCTTTAATTGAAGACTTCGGTTCTGAAACTCGAATGCGAAAATTTCAGGAGTCGGCTGACCGGCACTTGTGAACTGCTTCTGCTTCGGGCACCGCACGGCAAGAAAGACTGAATAAAATGGCGTCAGCTGCATGTTTTATACCCCTGATGACCTGACGTCATGGAAGAGGAGACAGCAACCGACGCAGGACCCAAGACTTTGATATTCAGGCCGACTGAGGGCAACCTGCCAGCAGACTACCCAAATGTAATGACTGCAACAGTGAAACACAAAGAAAATCTAAAATCACACTAACAGCCAAAAGAGGTATTTTTATAAATCTAACTCTGGCTTTTATTTACTTAATTATTATCTGACAACTGACTGACTGACTGTATTTGTCCAAATCTAGTCCATTTTTACATATGATCTGAAAGTAAACTACATCCAACCTGGAGCATAAATACAGCAACAGAAAACTAATTCTTTTTGCAGGGGACGCAAGCTCCCCTTACCCTCCCCCCCCCGAATTTATATATACCAACTCAGAGATCACCATACCTTGGAGAAAAGGGAATATTCTGGGAAATGCCATCTTGGAGTTAGTACATGAAAGTCTGATCTTTTGGCCACTCAGTTTCCATATTTCAGGACTCAGTCTAGTGGGTCCTGTCATTTCAAAGGGTTACCAAAAAAGCCTCTCCCTGGGATAAGGATGGTCATCTTCAAAGTTCTGTCCATTAAATGGAAGATGAGTGGTACCTGCATTCCTTGACAGAACCAAAAAGTTATGTGTGTTGGACATTTTTCACATGAAGTCTTTTTCATCCACCCAAGTAGAAGACTGGAGCAGGCACAAGTTGTCATTAGTAATCCCCTTTCCCTCATTTTTACATGGCATTGGGCTGTCATATTAATTAGTCACTGTGACCAAATCACCTACAGCCAATGTTTACTCCTCTGAGTCATCAGTAATTAAAAAAGAGCATCTGCAGGGCCTGCAAGGCAATTTTGGAAACACATCCACCTCTAGGATGTTAAAGCCAACAGCCACTCTCTGAATAGTAGTCTTAGTGGCTATAACCTAGCTGATCTCTGGCCATTCTCAACGGACTCTCCCACTGGCCTTCAAGCAAAGAGCTCTAATAGTGATATCCCTCTACTTCCAACATAGGCTGGAAACTTTTCCCTCCAATATTGTTGAGTGGCAGGGTTGAAACTCTGGTACTCAGAGCAAAGCTTGACGTCATTCTTGAGACAATAAAGGTTATGCAGGTGCAGGTTTTGGCTGATATTCTGACTGCTGATTGGATGCTTTATGTACTTACCATAAGGAATCAAATGCAAAAAAACCCGATACAGATGTAAGTCAGAATTGTGATCTGATCTCTGTGTGGCAAAAAAAACTAGAGGAGTTCTGGGGACAGGGTCACTTAAGCCGTCAATGCACAATGCCATGGCATGCAAAGGCACTGAGCATGACCAACCCCATGCTCTGGATCTCTAAGACAACTGTTAGGTATTGAGTGGTAGAATGGAAGAATTCAACTACAGGATCCATGAAGGAGGGCCTCTCTGTGTAACTTCGTACAATGCACAGGTTACAAGCCATTACCAAATATAAAATCAAATAGTGTACAGACTTACACAACTGGAAAGTACTTACTTTCAAGCATGCTTACATATACTTATATATCACCTGTATGTGCACTGTATCTCTCACTATATATTATATTCAGTTCAGCACACTTACAGAAATCTACTTTAAAATAAAATGTATGTTTTATCCAATACTCAAACTTGAAAGCAGTTATTAGAGAAAATATCAGTGCTATTCATCTAACAAGTCATTGACATGATGACATTATTAAGTTCAAGGAAAAGTATTACGACAATAAACACTGCATTTACCCAGAACGTGATTTTGTATCATTTTGGTTATATCAAAAATATTTAGATGATTATCTTTAAAATGGTGAAGAACCCCTAATTTTAATTTTCTCCGATGACTAATTTCTCTGATTAGCAAAGGCAGTTTATTCCACTGTACTGGGATACAGAAACCAAAAGTTATACCTCTGTATTCATTTGCACTCTGTAGTACTTCGATAACTGCTTGATGGGGAACAACAGAATTTAACTTAAACAGAGGGTGTATGCAAATGTTTTTCAGTTTAAGTGAAACCAGATCCCTAAGGGGAATGCAGTGACAATCAAACAGCTACCCTAAGACACATATCCTGTAATTTGGCTTGCACTTGCCCACAGAATGTAGTACAGAATACTGCACTGAAGAGAAGTTTTGAGGACCACTAGAGCTTATGGATTCAGATACCTCCTAGTTTTATATAAAAATCTGAAATGTTGAATGGTCTTTCCAATCACCCTGCTAATGTTTCAGTCCAGCACAACATTTGAATCCAAGTAGTCTTTCATTTTATAGGGTTAGATTGTTAATAAGGTTCAGTCTGTAAGTTTACAGACAGTAATTCATGTTAAGGTCTTTCAAGTGCCTTGCATTAAAGATTATACATTTGTTTCTGTAGTGTAGGCTTCTTGCAATTTGGATTGGATACCCTAAACATGGTCAACTGCAAGCAACAAGGCTGAATCACCTGTATATAGTGGATTCAGTAAGAGGTGCCACATTTTTTTTTGCATACTGTTTAAAAAATATGCCCTAGAGAAGATAGAAATCTATTCACTGTGAAAGATGTCCAGAAACAGCAGCAGAAGGTAATCTCTGACCAATTCTATTCAAATGTATGAGTCTTGGTGACATAAAACAGCCAACTGTGAATGAATTAAAATTCACTGACTACAAAGTGATAAGGTTCAAAAATAATAATGTATCAGAGAAACAACAGGTTCATACTTTAAAGTGTATGAACCATTTTGGTGTGTGTCAGTAATGATAAGCAACGTTCTTATTGATATTTGGTTTGTGTGTGCATGTGAGCGCGCGCACACACACACATATAGACATATATATATATATATATATATATATATATATATATATATACACACACACACACACACACACACACACACACACACACACACACACACACAAAATATATAGATTTAATAATAAGCACACATTTTAATACAATCAAGGAAAATCTTTTTACTGATATTACTTACCAAGAGTTCAGAAGTCCCTAGTTTGTCTAACTCCAGAGACTGAATTCTAGAAACATGTACACCCATTTCCCTATGTATTCCCGAACATTCAATACAAGTTAAGATTCCCAAATTAGTAGAAAGCCAGGTTGGATCTGTAGGGGAAAATGAAAAGTTGTAAAATGTCTGAAAATAAACGTATACATTTCAAAGTCAATAAACAGAATACTTTTGCATGCGAGTCACATAACACCATTCCCTCCTTATTAACAGTCTTATAACTAAATGATAAACCTTAAAAAAAGCATTCTTCTTCAATGGCTAATCATGGTTTGAAGAATTTTAAGTAAAAACATCACTTAAAACTACTGGAAAGGGACATCAACAAACTAAATAATAAAACAAATGCCCCTACAATGGAATAAGCTACTCAAAACACAAATAAATGTTAAGCACTTTCGCTCCTTTAATACAAGATCTTCTTCAGAACTAATGACAACTCTATAAACCATCTAATCCAGATAATGCATTTCAAATCAATTATCCAATGTAATTAACTATTAAAAACATTTAATTAAACAGCCCTTAAATGGGTGATCATGGTCTGAAGAATGTTAATCTACCTGTACTTCATTATCTCAGATATAAACTCATTCTGGCAACACAATGTACAGATTCACATCAAAGTGTGTAGATTTTTATCTATATATCCATCCATCCATATATCTATTATTTGCTGAACAGGTTAGTCCCACTAGGCTAGTGGCCTCTTCAGGGGAGACCCAAGGTGGTATTTATACTACTCGGGTAAATCGGTGAACTTCCCCTACAGCTACAACATTCATAGTGCATGTGGCAGATGAGTCAGTTCCACTCCTGGTGCAGTGGTGGCCAGGACAGCATCATGCAAACATGGTGATAGAAGCATAAAGTAGAGGTGAATGCCAACTCTTTAAATTTGTTCTTGGAAAAGGAGGAGGAGATATCTGGTTCAGAGAATCATGACGACAACCAGACAGAGGACACAGAAGTTTCCCAGCATAATTTGTTTAAGGATTTGAGGGGAGAGAAGTGACAACAGGAAGATGTTATTATTACATCCTCCTATCGGGAGAGTTGCAGGATGATTTATTGGTAGAACTACTTGACAACAGCAAACCAGAGACAGGTAATGATGTATCCTGGTTCAAAATGATGGAAAGGATTCATATAGACGAGGTACAACAGCTTAAGAAAAAAATGTTTGCAGAAGTGGTCGGAGAACAGATGGAAGAAAGAAGAGAGAGGAGGAAGAAGACAGAAGAATGGAAAAGAAGAAGTAATTAGCTAAAATTCAGAATAAAGAAGAACTAGAAATGGACCGGTATGAAATATGGGACAAGGCACAGGAGGAAAGAGCTTTATTTTGATTAAAAAGAGACTTATTATGACATTTTATAGGAGAGTGTTGCAGTATTAGAAACTTTTATGAGAAATGAAAAAAGAAAAGAGATGTATCTGTAGAATAAATATACTGTAAAGACTTTTTTTTACAAAACACAAAAAAAGTTAGTATACAATTTCAGACAGAAACTGAAAGAGAAACTTTTAAAAAATACTAAAGAACTTTTGCTAAGAAGTAAAGGACGCTTCTAAAGTGTTTGATAGAGGATTTTGGACAGGGGCTTGGAATTGTAATGTGATTTTGAAAATGGAAAATGGAAAAATTGTGCATATTCCTAGTATGATTAATGTTAAAGGTCAAAAATTGTGCATATTCCTAGTATGATTAATGTTAAAGGTCACAGAGCTGTTATTAAGTATGGAGGATAGCCGAAAATGAGAAGTTATGTACCTACCATAACGTTCCATGTTAGTTGTCTTCTCTCGCCTTCTTTCTTGCTTGATGGGTTCGGAGCCGATCCTCAGCTCCGACTCGGCACCTGCTAAGCTCGAGAGTCACTTTTACCAGCTCGAGGCAGCCCCATATCCCATGATGCAAGGCGGTAAGTACCCAGATCTCGTTTGATGACAAAAGGGCAATAGCACCTAGCATAAACACTTCCCAAAGGAAGAAGGAAGAAAGAAAAACCTGCAGGATGGAAGAAGGACCAGCTCTGTATGGTCTTCAGCATCATAACTCCTTGTAGAGAAAGGTCTGTCCAGGCCTGGGGGAAGGAGGGAGGGTCGCAAGAAAGAAGGCGAGAGAAGACAACTAACATGGAACGTTATGGTAGGTACATAACTTCTCAATGTTAAGTTGTCAATCTCGCCTTCATTCTTGCTTGATGGGACCGCCCCTAGCACCTCTATCCTGGGTGGCTCAATGGAACAGACTCTTGAGGACTGTAGAGCCAAAACTGGCTCTGTCCCTGGAGGCCAAGTCCAATTTGTAATGGGAAACAAAAGTATGAGGAGTGGCCCAAGTTGCCGCTGCACAAATAGTGTCTAAAGGAAGTCTAGCTTGAAAGGCTGTAGAAGTAGCTAAGCTTCTGGTTGAATGTGCTTTAGGTTTTGAGCACAGCTGTTTTCCCCTGAGCCGATAAATTTCAGAGATGACAGAAGAAAGCCATCTAGATAAGGTCACTTTTGAGACAGGAAGGCCTTTCTTGTTATCAGCATAGGAAACAAAGAGTTGATCGGATTTCCTAAATTGTTTAGTTCTGTCCAAATAATATCTGAGTTGTCGGTGGACATCAAGATAATGTAGTTTTTGTTCCGATCTGTTTGAATAGTTTGGAAAAAATACAGGGAGATCATTGGATTGATTCAAATTAGTCTTTGAGGCGACCTTAGGCAAAAAGGTCGGATTAGTTCTCAATGACACTCTGTCTTTGTGAAAGACCAAATAAGGGGGGCGAACAGATAGAGCATGAAGTTCAGACACCCTCCTGGCCGATGTAATAGCTACCAGGAATAAGGTTTTCCATGAAAGAAATTTCAGGGAGCAAGAAACAGCTGGCTCGAAGGGGGGAAGAATCAAGGATGTCAGCACTAAATTTAGATCCCATTGAGGAGGAGGACTCCTGACTGGAGGCTTCAGGAGGAAAATTCCTTTCAAGAAGGCTCTACAAAGCCTGTGGGACATAATATTGTGATCTGCGAACCCGACATGAAAGTTCGAGATATCAGCCAATTGAACTCTAACTGTGGAAGAAGAGGAGCCTGCATGAAAAATCTCCGCTAAGAAATCCAAAACTGCCTGAACTGGAGCAGTGAAGGGATCAATATTCTTGGCTTTAGCCCAATAAGAGAAACGTTTCCATTTGCTTGTATAAATCCTCCTGGTAGAGGATTTTAAGGAAGCTACTAGAATGTCTCTAACGGGGTTAGAGATCAAAGGAAGCCTGGCTAAGGAAGGAAGTGGAGCAACCATGCTGTGAGGTTGAGAGAAGGGATAGACCGGTGCAGCTGACCGGATTGGTGAATCAGAAGATCTGGCACTGGGTCCAGATGCCACGGCTGTACCAAAAGGTGACGATGGAGGAACGGAAACCAAATTTGTCGAGGCCAATAAGGAGCAATGAGAATCATTTTGGCTCTCAAAACGGTTGCTTTCTGGATAACTTGAGGGATCAGAGGAAAAGGAGGAAAGGCATAAAGAAGTTCCTGGGGCCAATCCTGGGTCAGAGCGTCTCTGGGGGGGTGGCCTGGCAGAGGGAAGAGAGAGAAGAAGTCTGGGCATTTGCTGTTTTGGGGAGTAGCAAAAAGATCGCAACATGGGCGACCCCATTCCAGAAAAATCTCTTCCACTATAGATTGCTTGAGAGACCACTCGTGAGGCATGAGAATAGCTCTGCTCAATCTGTCCGCTAAAATGTTGGTTTTCCCAGGGATGTGCGTTGCTACCAGAAACCAATGAGAGGAGATCGCCCATTGCCAAAGTCTGAGCGCTTCTCGACACAAGGGGTAGGACTTGGTTCCGCCCTGTTTGTTGATATACCAAACTACAGACATGTTGTCTGTGTGGACTGCAATTGTCCCCACGGGAAGAAAGTCGTTGAGGGCTTGCAATGTTAAAAGCACTGCTCTCATCTCTAGGACATTTATGTGCAGGTGGTATTCGAACGGTTGCCACGTCCCATGAACCATCCTGCCCTGATAATGACCCCCCCACCCGATCAGGGAGGCATCCGTGGTGACAGTGGCTACCGGGGATGGGGGTACAAAGTGTCTGCCTTGGTGAATCTGGGGAGAAGTGATCCACTAAGCAAGATGATTCTTGCAAATCTGTGTCACCAGTATTTGGTGACGCATTGGAAGTTGTTGGTAAGACCACTGAGTGAACAACATCCACTGAAGAAGGCGCATGTAGAAGCGAGCCAGGGGAAGAAGAGTAATGGCCGCAGCCATGAGGCCTAATACCTTTAGAACCATTCTGGCCTGTACTTTCTTGTTGGCTAGAATGATCCTGACATGACTTTGAATGTCTGAAACTCTTTGATCTGTAAGGGTAGCTGACATCCGAACAGTGTTTAAGTTTGCGCCTATGAAAGTAATAGACTGGCAGGGCAACAAGGATGACTTTTCAAGTTGATCGAGATGCCCAAATGAGAACAAAGATTTATTGTGTAATCCCTGGCTTGAACAAGCTGATGCCTGGTGGTGGCTGAAAGGAGCCAGTCGTCGAGATACGGAAACACCTGGAATCCTTGACGTCTCAGGTGAGCCGTGACCACTGCCATGCATTTTGTGAACACTCTGGGGGCTGTAGTGAGACCAAAGGGCAGGGCTCTGAACTGGAAATGACTGGACCCCAGCCGAAAGCGGAGAAATCTCCTGGAGCGTCTGTGAATTTTTATGTGATAGTACACATCCTGAAGATCTATTGAGCACATCCAGTTGTCCTTCTGTAAGAAGGGCAGAATTGACTGAAGAGTGACCATTCGGAATCTTGTCTTCCTCACAGACTTGTTGAGTCTGCTGAGATCCAATATTGGTCTCCAGTCTCCCGTCTTTTTGGGGACCAAAAGAACCTTGAGTAGATTCCGGCTCTGAATGATCTGTTGTAACTGGCTGAATGGCTCTTTTTGCAGTAGTTTTAAGACTTCTAACTCTGCAATTTCCTTAGACCGGTGGTACATCTGGAAGGGAATTTGAGGGATAGAAAGGACTTTCCTCGAAAGGAATTTTGTAACCCTCGGATATGATCGACTGTACCCATCTGTCTTGAGTGAGGGAACGCCAGGCTTCTGGGTACAGCGATAGTCTTCCCCCGACTGCCTCCAAGGCGGGACAGCCGGGCAACATCTCAGGGATGCTGAAAGGGCTTGTCAGAGAGAGACTCTCTGTTTCCCTGGTTTTGTGGACCCGCTCTGCCTCTAGAGCGGCGTCTGTTGTTGTTACCCCCTCTGCCTCTAGGGGTAAACTGACCACGTGAATCCGGCATGACTCCTTGGGATTTGCTGAACCACATTTTGCCACCCTTCTGTCCTTTGGGGTAAGGTCTAGAAGGGGTGGAAAAACAGACTCCTACGGCAGAAAGAGTTTTGCCGTCCTGCTCACACCTGGTCAACGTTTCCTTCACTTGAGGGCCAAACAAAGCTGACCCATTAAAGGGAGAGTTTGTGAAGGACGCCTTAAAGGGATCTGCAAAATTACAGAGCCGCATCCAGGCTTGGCGTCTAAGAGCCACACCTGTACCTGCGGCTCTACTCGCTCCATCAGCAGCATATGATATCAGCCGCATGGAGGAGTTAGCAATGGAGTTAAGGGTTCCTAGCTGCGAAGCAATTTTTTCTTGAGCCCCTGCAGCTGTAGGATCCTGTACTACTTCACCTAGCTCCTTAAGGATATCCCTCTGGAGTCTGGTGAAGTGACATAGGTAGTTCAGCAAATGCATAGCAAAGGTCACTGAAGAAAACATCCACTTACCATATCTATCCATGGTCCTAGAGTCCTTATTAGGAGGATGGACAGGTACGGAAGGATCTGCAAGTTCCTTCTTAGTGGCAGCCGCCACCACCATAGCATCAACGGGGACACCTTTTGTGAGGAATTGCTTGTCCGACGGGGCAGTAATAAATTTAGAAGGCCTCCTAGGGACTGGCTCTACAGAGTCAGGAGCAGCCCATGCCTTTCGAGCAATAACCTGCATAAGGGGGTCGAAAGGCGGAGACACCCAGGAGGTGGAGGGCCGAGATCCAAACGCCTCCAGGTATACTGACTCATCCTCAGAGGGATTATTTGTGGGCCAGTTTCCCCTCTGTCTAAGGAGTTCTAGGATGTCTGAGAAGGAGACATCCTCAGAGGGGGATCTTGGGGATCACTCTGACTCATCCAAGTCAGTATCCGAAGTGATAGACTTGGGGGAGTCTACGTGTTTCCTCTTACAGGTCCTCTTCCGCGGAGGATCTCCCGACAAATCAGGAGAATCCTCGGAACACGGGGATATTCCCAGTGGGGAAACCTGAGGCGGAGGATCTCTGGGTCCGGGAGCAAGAGAAGTGGCAGAGATGTCAACAGGCACTATAGAGGGAGGAGCTAAGGGAACAGACTGCTGGCTGAGTCCAGTGGCCAGTACACTCTTCATCACCTCAAGGCTCCCTCCCAGGGAGGTCCGAGAGAACCCGCTCAAGAGCTAGGAACTCCAGGACCCACCGAAAGGAAGGCTCCGAGGCAGATGTCGGAGCCGAGCTCACCAAGGCCGAGGCTCCAAGGGAAGAGCGGGTCGGACAAGGGTCCGATGCCACTCACCCCTCGGAGGAGACCAGGAAGCCCGGCCACCGAATCCCTCTACGGAAGGTCTCGAAGAGGAGATAAGAGTAGAGGCTGAAGGAGCAGAAGGGGGTATCTGTCCCTCAGCCGTAGCAGAAACTATTCCCAAAGACTCCAACTCCAAACTCTGGGGTAGAGTCGAAGGAGGAACTGCAATGGGGTGTGGACTAATAGTCGTCTGCTGAGACGGACTATGTAGCATTTGGGCCAGTGCCTGTGATTTTAGTAATCTACTGACCACTCTCTCTAAATCATGGTCAGAAAGCCTGGATGACCTTGAAGATCGGCTCCGATGGCTCCGTTCCGAGAGGAGAGGCGAAGCCGGAGCCGAGAGTATCGGCTCCAAGGAAGGGGACCTAGACCTCTTCCTCGAAGGAACCATCGGAGCCGATGAAACCACAGAAACTGTCGGAGCCAACAACTTATCGGCACCGACAGGTAGCTTCGATGCATCGGCTCCAGCCGGAGCCGATACAGCCATAAAAGTAAGGGTGTCGGAGCCGATCGGAGCCGACACCGATGCCTGAGCCACATGGTGGTCGGAACCGATCGGAGCCGACACCGAAGTGGTCGAACCAGAATCGGCAAGGTTTGCGTAAACCAGAATCGGCTCCAGCCGGAGCCGATCTCGACTCTGAAAGAGTCGGAGCCGAGGCCACAGGCTTGGACACAGAAGCCTGGGCCTTGGAAGACTTTGAAGTCTTAGATGGAGCCGACTTGGCCGGAGAGCCCTCCGGCTTAAGAAGGCCCCTCAAAATCAATTTATTTCTTCTCTCCTGCAGGACTCTCTGGCTAAAAGAGTGACATATAGCACAGGAGTCCTGCAGGTGAAGAGGCCCCAGGCAGTAAAGGCAAGAAGTGTGACCGTCTGTCAGAGACATCTTCTGACAGCACGAGTCACACTTCTTAAAGCCTGAGACCCTTTCCTTAGACATGGTGAATAATACACACACACAACACCAGTCTAAGAAATTAAATTATATATCCCAAAAAACTATCAATAACACACACACACACACCCTAACAAGTGGGGGGGGGGGATGGGAGAAGTCTGACTAAAAGTTTTAAGGAGACAGGGAAAATCTAGTCAGAAAGGGACTACAACTGTGATAAAACTATAAATTTTAAAGTTTTAGAAGAAAAAGGGGCAAAAATAGTAATGTAAAAATCACTTACCAGGAGCTGGTAAAAGGAGGACCTCATCAGCGAAGCGGCAAACGAGATCTGGGTACTTACCGCCTTGCATCATGGGATATGGGGCTGCCTCGAGCTGGTAAAAATGACTCTCGAGCTTAGCAGGTGCCGGGTCGGAGCCGAGGATCGGCTCCGAACCCATCAAGCAAGAATGAAGGCGAGATTGACAACTTAACATCATGTTTTTTATGTAAGGGATGGACATTTTATAAGTAACTGTGATAAGAAAAAATGTTATTTATGGAGGAGATTGGTCATGATGGAAGAAAATGTGAAAAGAAATGTTATAAGTGCAAATAAAATAATGCATTTATGGATGAATTGTGAGAAAGAAAAATTCCAAACAATACAGAAGAAGAAAGTAGAGAAGGGGTACATAATAAACAGCAATTGCAACAAAAAGAACAAGAAAAAGATAAAAAGGAGAGTAATGACACTGATATACAAGAAGAAAATTAGACAGATATAAAGGGGAAAGGGAGATGGCAAGTGGATCAGAAGTTAACAACAAAGAAAATACAGATTGAAATATGGTTAAAAAGAAAAATTGCATTGAAAAAAGTGTTAAAGACAGGAGAAGAAAACTCCAATGTGTGGGTTTGAATGTCAAAAACAAAGGAAATGGATAAATGAATAATTTATTGCAAATTAAGGAGAAGGGAAGCAAATGTATTAGAATTTTGTCTGTAAATGTTAATGGTATAAAGACTACAGTGAGATGGGTTGGGTTGTTAGAATGGTGTAACAAGTGTAAGGTAGATTTAATAGTTTTAGAAGATGTTAACTGCTTAACACTGGAAGAGAGAGAACAGACTGAGATATGGAATTTGGGTAGATTTTAGGTGGGAAGGGACAGTTTAAAGGCATAGCAATATATGCTTATGTAATATGCAAAGAAAGAGAAATTATTTCAAGAAATGGACTACATTATAGTAAATATGGACATTATAATAATAGGAGATTTGAATGTGACTTAAGACATAAAAAGCAAAAAGAGAGATCGGATAAGAAAATAATGGAAGAAAAAATAAGACGTGAGAATTTAGAGTTATAAAATTTGAATAAAAGTACATATAGATGAGGAAAAATGAAAACAGAAATATAAGTGATACAAGATGTGGTAGAAACAGGATTTTCTGATCATTTAGCTGTATGGATAGAAATAAAAGAGAATAAAGAACACAACAATTGGGAGAGTAGTAAGGAGAATAAACAAAATAGTGGAATGAGAAAGGTAAAAAAGATAATAAAGTTATGGAAAATTGTTTGACTATGAGAGATTTTTACAATAACTGGTCAGCATGCTGGACAACAGAGAGAAATAAAAGAATTCATTTTATTTGGGAAAACAGAAAAAGACAAATAGAAAAAGAAGAATGCAGCGAAACTCAAAAATTGGTTTTATACAATCTGGACAGAAATTAAAAGGAATAGTTTAGAAAGGAAGAAGAAAATTTCCCAAAAGAAAAAATAAAAAATAAAGATTTATTTTTATTATATAAAAATCTATGTTTTTACAAGGAAAAAAGAAAGTATTGTTATATTTGTGCAAAATTAAAGGAAGACAGTGGTATAATGAGATAAATAAAAATAGCGATGGAGGAGTTGAAAGAGGACAAAGAAATATTATGATTATTGTACTGTGATATGTTAAAGAGATAGTAAAAGAGAGAGGTAATGAAATATATAATGGGAGAATGACCCAGTTTACAGAAGAAATTGATAAAGAATTGGAAAGAAAATACAGTTCTGGATTTAGATATGGCAATGAGGAAAATAAATATGAATTCAGAAGTAGGAGCAGACAGTATAGAATATTTAATGTGCAATAATTTGATACAATGGCAGAAAGAAATTTTGTGGAAGTGTTTAATGAATGACTAAATGAAGGTACTTGTTACGTAGAAATATGTAGAGATGTTATGAGACTTATATGGAAAAAAGAGAGCTGAAAGAAATAAGAAACCGAAGGCCAGTAATGTTGAACAATAATGACTGTAAAATGCTTATGAAGACAATACAAAAAATATTAGAACATAAATTGGAATATATAATGAAAAAAGGTATTTATGGGGTTAAAGGAAAAGAAGTCAAGCATTACTAATGATAAACAAGAAAATGGTGGAGGACATCAAAAAAAGAAGCAAAACTAATGGTGACTGATATAAATAAAGCATTTAATTCAACAGGGCATGACAGTGTATGGCAAATATAAGATATAACTGTAGCACACAATTAAAAAAAGTGAGTCAGTGTATAAAAACACTAATATTATTACCTTATTAAATGGTTGGCTAAGTGAAGAAATTGAGATGAAAAGATGTTTAAAACAAGGATGTCCAATAAGTAGCATTTTGTTTGTTAGGGTCATGTGTAGTAAAAGAAATATACAAAGAAATGGTGAAAAATAAATACGTATAGGAAATACACATTTCATATCCAATTAAGTCTTATGATGATGATATATTATTAATGGCTAAGAATAGAGAAACAATGAAAGAAGTAATTATATATGTGAAGAAAAAATTGCAAGAAGTTGGATTAATAATGAATAAGGAAAATCTATGAGTTTTGGAGATGGGAAACTGCTGGAAGGAACATAATTCGGAAGAAAATTTATATCAATATTAGGAATTAATTTCAGTGAATATTCTAAACTAAATGAACGACGGGAGAAAATCTTGAAAGAATTAAAAGGACTTACTGCTATGTGGAACAGATATAGGTTGTCTTATAAGAAGAATGTGCGTTTAATTAATATAATATGGATGGGAAAATACCATACATAGCTAGTATGTATATGATATCAAGAGAAATGGAGAACAATTTCTTGAAATAATCTTACATGTACACAGGGATCTAGGTTAAACTCTGTTAAAAGAGGAGTGTTGTATATGGATAAGGAGGATGGAGGTTTGGGTTTACTGACTCCTACAGAATATGGTGGGGCTTTGCTGACTCTATACAGAGTGTTAACATGGATAAATGGAAAAGAACACAAGCTGGTAGTTAGATTATTTAAAATATGAAAGGGAATGGAAATTAATAAAAAATAAATAAAAGGGAGAAACAGAATGAGAAATTAAGTAAAGATACATCAAGACAAAATAAAAATATGAAAGTTAACAATAATTGAGATAGGAGAAAATAGGAAAATACGGTATAAAATATACTGATGCAAAATTATTGTATGAAGCCATAGGGACATCTAACAAAAAAAAAATAAAATAAAAGACAGAAAGCAAAGAAATAAATGGTGTATAAAGAATGTTGTATGTCATTTTTTAATGGTGGCTACAAATTAATTGATTGCCCGTACAAGGAAATAAGTTTTATAAAAAAGTAAATAAAAGGGCCTGTATTTTTGGTGGTGAATTAGAAAATGGTAGATCATGTTTTTAACATGTAAGAGAGTAAAAAAAAAATTATGGGATAATACAAAAGAATACTGTGAGAGAAATACTAGACTGTAAACAGATAAATATGGATTGGCTTGAATACGGGTTATATGAGAAATGTAGGAGGGAAATTTTTTTTCTATTGTATGGATAATACACAATTAAAGACTGAATGAGATTATGTTTAATTGAAATTGGATATTAACAATTATACAACAGCCCCCCATTGATATTCCAAAACATGCACGCTGACTGATCAGCGTGCACGTTGTAAATCAGAGTTATAGTAATTGAAAAAGGTCCGGTCGCCCGGACTTTTTCCATTAGTATAACTCTTCATTAGTATAACTCTTTTTTTTTTACAACCTGTCTCGCTATGTTAAACGAGTTTAACATAGCAAGACACCTTTAAAAAAAGCAAGGGGGCATCTCCGTTGCTTTTTTTAAACTGTCTCGCTATGTTAAACCCATTTAACATAGCGAGACACTTTAAAAAGCAACGGAGATCTTGCTTTCTCGGTTGCTTTTTTCAAAACTGTCTCGCTATGTTAAATGGGTTTAACATAACGAGACAGCTTTATAAAAAGCAACGGAGATTCTCCGTTGCTTTTTTTAAATCTGTCTCGCTATGTTAAACTCCTTTAACATGGCGAGACAGTTTGTAAAAAGCAACGGAGATCTTGCTTTCTCCGTTGCTTTTGCCCACAGCTCTGATGTACTGTGTAAGAATACGCATGCGCAGTACATCAGAACTGCCGCAGAATACCAGACAGCTGCGGAAGAGCAGCAAGGAGGCATTATACAATTTCATTATTTAAGAAAAGTAATTATTTTTTTTCTTAAATAATGTCATTATATAATAGCAATAACCCACTTCTGGGTGTGGGTAATGCTGGATTTACCCACGGTTGTCTTTGTTTGGCCACTCGGGTTCGCCCTTGTGACCAAACCACACCAACCGTGGGTAAATCCAGCATTACCCACACCCAGGCGTGGGTTATTGCTATAATATAATATGGAAAATCAAATGGCAGTTATGAAAAAAAAGGAGTAAGTGTCTATACAAATATGAAACAAAAAGTTGTAAATGATGGAGGAATGTAAATTTAATGTAATTTTGTAAATATGTAAATCTATGTATACAGTTGTGCATAATAAAGGACTCCTACCCCTATTCTTTTTGATAGGCACTGTGAGATTTTTAAATCTACCTTAGTTATCTTCAACTCAAGCAGATGGGGACCAATGCTTACAACTTCATTTGAAAAACAGCACACACAGGACTGCAGCAACCCCTTATGCTGCACTATAGTGTCAGTAATTCATCCACCTACGTTGGAACAGAATGCACAGCCTTCTACCTGTGTGCCACTGACACCATAGATAACACAGCAACAGAACATGCAATCAGGTTACATTTTAATTTGAGGCTCCAACTGTTCAGAATTTGGTCTTCTGCTGTTAATTATTTACAGGAATGATGTATCTTCTCTTGAATATTATGCAGTCTAGACTGATATTCCTTCTTTATAATAAGAAGACACACTACACACAATGCGATTTCACACGCAAAAAGACGATTAATGATTTAAAGTAAAATACAACAAAGTACAGCTAGTTCATTTACTGGTTTGGCACTAAAATCAAACTCTGTTGTGAAAATATGGACTCATATATAAAGACTGCTAAACACTACCTCTTCCGTTTCTCCTTAATCCCCCTACTGCAATTTCAAAAGTATTTGTTTGGTAAAGTAGCTATGATATATGAAGATGAAGGGGGAGTTTTGTTTTTATCTAATGTGACAGTAATATGGTACCCAAAAAATAACCCGCAATACAAATGTTCAGAGGAAGACACCAGGTGTAGCTGAAGTACTACCTGAAGACCTGTAGTAAAGGAATAAGAATATGAGGTGAACAAGCTTTATATTTGATTCTACAGTGATCTCGACATTCCCTTTATGTGATAACAGTTAAAAAATAACTGTCTCAGCTGGAACATAGGCACGGGTCCACTGGAATATAAATATTTTTTCTCCATTCATTTTGCCCGTGTTATGAACTATAATGCCTCTTTCAATGGGACTCTAATTCACTCATACTCTTGTGGTTGGGATCTCCTATTATCCATATGAGTGACAGCCACCCAAAACAGCCTGCACTTTGGCAGCTGTGAGGGTTACTTGTGCCTGTACTACCACTGTACTGTCTGCATACTTGCCGCAGGGAAAAGGAACTCTGTCCCATCCATGCAAATCTGGCTTACCACCACCCTCACCCCCTGAATGGGGCTTTGTGGAAAAAAATCAGTATCCCTGGACATTATTATGCAGTCCCTTCCCCCCATTCAGCAGCTTGCTTCATGCAGAGTAGTGGCTATGCAGGAATGACAGTTATGCCCAAAACCCCATCCTCTTGTGGCTGGGTTGAGCATCCGCATCACTGCATAGACCTCCAATCCCTACTCATGGAGCAATGCTCATTCCCACACATACATTCCTATAGCACTACAATTAGCAGCTTGAGAGTGCCAAGCCCACATCCTCCCATCAATGACAAGTGTTAACATATAAGCTTCTGCTTTCATAACCAATTTATGCACCTTGAAACCAAGACTCCCTCCCACAAGAATGGGTGAGCCATGAGTCACCTCTTTCTCATTTTCCCATCCTCCTCAGCTAGCGTCAACAAGAACTTAAACTTCTTCATGGACTTGACTCAATTTGGCCATAGCCAGGACTTTATTCCTCTGTCACAGAGCTAGTGAATATAGACCTAACTAATACTATTATTTGTGCCCTTGAGGCACCTAATCTCTGAGTTC
The DNA here is from genome assembly GCF_019279795.1 of Protopterus annectens. Lineage (NCBI taxonomy): Eukaryota > Metazoa > Chordata > Ceratodontiformes > Protopteridae > Protopterus > Protopterus annectens. Next base: position 665,609,265 of record NC_056732.1, read on the forward strand.
CTATTATAATAGTCAATACTCCCTTTTTCTTTTCAAAGGCTAGCTCATCAACTACCCAAAAATGATTAGTCATTGCAGTCACATGAGAGAGACCCCCTGCATATTTTTAAAGCAAATATAAAATGGAGTAAGAAAATAAGTGCTTCAGCAGTGACTAGTGCAAAAGTTGATGGCTTAATGTTCCAGTTAAGCTAACGGCTGCAACACAAACAGGATAAGCAATGCTCACCCCATCTACATTGACATAGTCTCAAACACAACTCTTGTACAGTGTTTTCTATAATACAAGCTGAGGTGTATGTAGATGAGGGAAATGCATTTAGGAAGGAAGAACATTTCACAGATAGATTGTTGAACACTAGGATTTGGATGGGGGGTAGCAAGAAGAGCAACAGGCCAAAGTTCACAGCAAAAATCAAACAGACCATTAGGGAACAGAGGCAGAAAACCTAATGCAGAAAGAGAAGAAGAGGAACTAAGGGGAGGATGGACAACTTTGGGGTAGTTAAAAAGACAGCTGCTGCAGCAGGAAGGAGGACTAACTGGAGAACTGAACAAAGCCTAATGCACAAATCCAACGTCTGTAGAAAAAGATGGAAAGGGTTTGACTGAATTCTGCAGACAAAAAGTATAACAATGCTCTGCTTAATGTGATAGGAAACCTGTTCCAAAGAAGAGGCAATCTCCGAGATGCAACATATTTTGTTTGAGTTGCTGACTAAGTTTGGATCCCCAGTTTGGGTTAACCTTGCTGTTACACCTGCGGATGTGTAGCAGCTCCATCAGGACTGGATTTGTGAATGCCTTGTAGGTCAAACATAGGTCATCCCTTAGTAGTCAGTAGGAGACAAAGTAAAGGGAAAAGATTTTTAGTCTGTCCACATAGAACGTGTTGTTTATACTCTGAATTTGCTTTGTGAGGAACCTCTGAGTTCACTCTGTAGGTGACTAGTCAAGTACAACCCAAATGAGTCATTGTACCAATTACTGATCTAATGACAGCTAAGAACACTGGGACTATAATTTCATAGTATCAGGATGCCATACCTTTACTTATAAGTTGTGCCACATAGAAGGACTTCCTCACCACTGTGGGCACATGGCGGTCAAAATTCAGCCCACTACCTATCTGTGTACCTAGATCTCTCACCTCTGAGTCAACTCTTAGGGATGTGCTATTGATACTGTAATTTTCAGGGATATCGGACTTCCTAAAGGGTATGATAATGCATTTTTTCGCATTTAATTTCAGGCCATGGTTCTGGCACCAATCATTTGTCTGATCAAGATCCTCCTAAAGGATATCTGCATCATTTTGGGATTCAATGATTGTTCCCAGCCTGCAGTCATTAGCAAATGTTATCATCCAGAGGCCTTCCACATTACCCTTGACTTTGGATAAGTATATTCCGAACAGGAGTGCTCCCAGTACTCACCCCTGTAGCACACAGCTAGTAACAAGCGTCTTGCTAGATCTGGATTCACCCACTTTAACCACGTGTCCTGCCTGTGAGCCACCTGGCTATCTATCTGGTGATGTTGGGATTTATGCCCAGTTTTGTGAGTTTATTTATAATACCTCAGAAGGGAATTGTGTCAAATGTCTTAGCCAGGTCGAGCTAGGTGGTATGCACGGTTATATCCTCAACAATGGCCTCAGTGACTTTCTCAAAGAAATCCATCAGATTCAGTAGGCATGACCTGCCCTTGACAAAGCTGAATTAGGTCAGGTCAAGTATTTGAAAGTTTCCTATGTCATTAATTATCAGTTCTATGATTATTCTTTCTATGGGCTTACATATAAGACTAGTCAAACTTATGTATCTGTAATTTCCCAGGTCCTGGCTTCTTTTAAATCCCATTCCTTCCCCTGCATGTATTGTTACCACAATTCCCATTTTTTCCTATGTAATTTGCTGCTACCCATTTCTAAAGATCTCAAGATTCTATTAAAAAATCTACCAGTGCTAGTCTTTTGTTTAGGACTTCCCTATTTCTTTCTCTTTGCCTGTACTTTGATATCAATCCTTGCTAGGAAAAGCAACCTATAACCTGCAGTCCAAATAAATTATTGGCATTTTCACATTCTATTACCTTTCCCTCTCTAGTTATTTGCTCCCAATACCTTTGTTCATTTGCCAGTTTTCCCCCAAAATTTCAGCACCCTCTTGCCTATTGTCTGTATCCCTAACATTAGTCATCCCTATCAGCAGAATCCCCTTTTTCCATTCCCATGTTGGCTTAGTTCTTATAATACTTTCGGCTACTTTATGAATATAATATTCTGTGTGATAGTTATTCTCCTTAAAGGTCTGCATCCAAAATCCCAGTTTCCCCTTGTTTCTTGAGCTTCCCCATTTCATCATCCCTTTCCACTATGGATTATAGGTTTCTGCTTGTGCTATGTATAGGAGCCTTAACTGTGTAGTTCTAAAATACACCTTCAAATCAGGTAATCCCGATCCTCCTTGCTCTATTGGTAGAATCAGCTTATCCCACTTGACTCTTGCCATCTTCCCGTCCCAGATAAAATCCTTCAGCTCTTTATTAATTGCTATTGGCAACTTCTCCTCTCTTCAATAAAAATATGCCTGACCAGTGCGTTAAGTCTAAAGGCACTAAAACATTTTAACTGCTCGTATCTCACTATCCATATCCCTATAACAGAGCTTCCAGTTTCTCAGTTTTTGTATTATCTTTTACTTAGTCTATTCCCACATATCCTTAGCTGCCACACCAGAATCATTTTTAATTCATACTCCTAAATACTTCGTTTTATCATGTCCCATAAATATGGATATTGCTGAACCAACTTGCATGTGGGTACACAATTTACTGCTATTGCTTTGTTTTAGCTTTATTAATTTTGTATCCCAAAAGATTTGAAACTGTCTCAAAATATTCCACAACACTGTAATGTCCTTTTCTGGTTCTGTCAGGTATAAAATATATCATCTGCAAATAGAGCAGCTTTCCTTGACTACTACACCAATTATATCCTTGAATTTCTGAGTCCCTTACTTTCTTTGCCAATGGTACTAAATGTACAGCAAATAACAAAAGGGAAAGAGGACACCCCTGCCTGGCTCCTCTGCTCAAGCAGAAATTATTAGAGAGGACCCCACCCACTTTAATGTTCAGCCCCAAGCTCCCATATATCCTCCTAATGAACCTTATAATTTTATCAGGGAATGCAAATGCTTCCATTGTTCTATTCATAAGGTCCCAGCTTACACTGTCAAATGCTTTCTCTGCATTAAGACCCATGAACAACAGTGATATTTTCTTACATTCTTCCTTTCCTCTAGATCATCAGTATTCTGTTAATGTTGTCAAATGTTAGCCTCTCATCCACAAAACCACATTCATCCATATCTATTAATTTTGCTATCACTTTTGACATTCTTTTAACCATTACAGACACTTTATAATCATGGTTTAGTATTGAAATGGGCCTGTATGAAGCTGGATCTGATCAGTCTTTACCCTCTTTAGGTAATACAGCTTCCGTTGCTTTCTTCAAGGATGTTGGTACTTCTCCTCCTCTTAAAGTACTGCTAAACAAAACCTTCCAGATCTTTATAATTTTTCCCTCCTAGCTTCCAAACTTTCACAGGAATACCACCTATTCCTGGGGACTTTCATGTAGATTGGTCATACATTATCGTTTTTATCTTATCTCCTCCTAACTGTTCATCTACCTCTAACTTTGGCATATTTAATTCTTCCATAAACATTTCCATTTGTACCTTTTCTTCATTTCCACATTTCTCTGCTTTATACTGACTTTCATAGAATTTTCAAAATATTTCTAATATCTCTATAAAACCTCTTGTTGTCTTCCTTGATATAGGCTCCCTAAGCTTAGCGACAGTCCTTTCTATGTTCTGTTGCCTGAGACAATGTTCTAAAAGTGTTTGTGCTCTAGAGTTATTATCAGAAAACAGCTGCTTAAGAGCAATCTTCCTATACTCATACATATTATCAAGGTAATCCCTTATTTCCTGTTTAGCATCCTGCAGTTGCTCCTCTTTTTATTCTGCGTGATTCCACCTTTTCTACAACATTTTAACATTTTTCACTCCCTCTAAATAATTCTTCATACCTTAACCATACCTTAGTTTCTTTTATTTCCACCCTATTTTTAAACTCCACTTTAACTTTATCCCACTCCCTAGTTATATTTTCAGAAAAAAATGTCTATCTTCTTTAATAGCTCCTGAATAATTTCCACTACCCATTCCTTAAATTCCTCTCTTTTCCACAGATAGGTGAGAAAGTGCCAGTGTTTCATTTTATTTCATTGCCCAGTGTTTTTATTTTAGTTACTGTTGGTACATGATCTGAAATAGTTATTGGGTGCATATCAAAATCTTCAATTAAATGCAGATGTTCCTATGAAATGTAAATTCTTTCTAGCCTACCTCAGTTTTTGTATCTTGGGGAATAATATGGAAATTCACATCTTCCATGCCAAATATTTTCATAAATGTCTTCAAAAGTCTACCTTTCTTTCTTATACTTTCCCTTCTGGGCCTCCTGACACATCTTCATTGCTGTAA